>NC_083622.1:10166960-10265314 GCF_963584025.1 Labrus mixtus | reverse complement strand
AGTCGTCCTGTCCGGTCTGGCTGGTCCAAAATGCTGCAGCAGGGCTTCTCATTGGATCCAGGAAGAGGGAGCATATCAGTCCTGTCCTAGCGTCCCTTCATTGGCTCCCAATACACTTCAGAATCGGGTGCTCTGTTTGTTTTTAAAGCCCTGAATGGTTTGCCCCCCCTGTCCATTACTGACCTCCTCAGCCCGTACACCTCATCTAGGCCTCTAAGATCAAGCCCCTAAACTGTGGAAAAGCCTCCCTCATCCCATCAGGTCTGCACCCTCTGTTGACTCTTTCCTGTCCTGTCTCAAAACGTATTTTTATATGTCAGCATTTGAGTCCTCTGGTCCTGAATGGACCGTTTCTCTCAGGTTCCTTTGGATGCTTTCTTTATTTTTGTGGATGTTGTGAACTCCTGTATATAAATATATTTTTTTGTATGCATTGTACAGCACTTTGGTCAGCTGCTGCTGTTTTTAAATGTGCTTTATAAATAAATGTGACTTGACTTGACTTACAGCCTGGAGACACTTATAGTTTTACATTTTTCATCTGAAACGTCTCGGAGAGCTGAAATAAAATTCAGTTTGTCAATTCTGATACTTGACTCATCGTTTCAATTGTTTATAACTGTCGTATGGCTCTAGTGTCTCGAATGTGAAGAAATGCAACTCTTTTCTGAACGCTGTTGTTGTGCATTGAACATCTTTTGGTTTTTGGACCCTTGGAGGATAAAAAAAACATATGACCTGGGGACATCACCTTGGACTCTTTGTTATGGCCAATTCTCTCTGTTTTCTATCAATATATGAAATGAATGAAACATTTTAAATCCATCAGAATCATTTGCGAGAGTTAAAGATTCTTACAAAGTGGCTTTAAGATGTCATGGGAATAGTATGAACATACATGTACCTGCACATGCATGGACATCTGCCTGCGTCCGTATTCAGCCCTGGTGTAGTCATCGCTGTAGCTGTGGGAGTGGATGATGCTGGGCTGTCCCAGGTGACCGTCCCGGGTCCTGAGGGTGGACAGGTCCTCACTGCGAGAGAACCCCCCGTGGGCAAACTGTGGCAAGTAGCCCTGGTGAGACGAATCATCTGGAGCGAGGAGCAGGGGCGCTGGGGGCTGGGCGCGGCTGTGCTGGTGGTGGAGCTGTTGTTGAGGCCCGTCAGCGGTCGCCAGATGAAAGAGGGGATTCTGGAAGGAAAGCGGGTAGCGCATGGCGGCGGCCTGCTGTTGCTGCTGCTGGGATAGCGAGTCGGTGGTGGTGCCCATCTGGCTCAGCTGGCTCAGCCGGAGGCCGCCGGACATGCTGGAGCCGCCAGAGCCAGCTGACAACCTCCCACCGGCCCGCAGCTGGCTGCTCAGGCCCGACCCCAGGCCGCCACCGCCTCCGCTGCTCAGCCCTCCGAAGCTGCCCATGCCGGCGATGGAGGCCTGGGAGGAGTTGAGCATGTCCACCGACTGCAGGTTAGACACGCTGTTCATTCGGGAATCCTGGAGGTCCATCATAGATACGCTTTTATTGACACTGAGCACCTAGATATTACGGGATATGAAGGGCTAGTGTGCCCCCTGTTATTATGTATGCTAGGTGGCCACGGATGATATGGGTGAGGGTGGTGCGGGTGTTTTTACCGCGAGGCCTGGATATCGGAATGCCTCAAAGTATTTCCCAGGAAATACCGTTAGGATGAGTTGCGTGGTGAATCAGTGGAAAAAAAGCAGATGTCATGATATACTACAGCCTCGATCACACGATGGCAGATTCATTAAGTATGACTCACATGCATGTCATACTAACCTCACGTAGATAAAGAGATTAAAAACTAGTGGATGGGATGATTATTCCCGAGGTTCAGTGTGATAAGACTCACCTTAGGGTCTGGTTCTGTGATGTCCGAGCTGCTCGTGCAGTAGGCCGGGCTGGAGCGGGCCAGGGGAGGGCGTGAGACGTAAAACATGTCTTTGGAGGACGCTCGATGGGGGTGGTCACGGTCCTGGAAACTCATCTGGTTGCGCGATGGTATGACCCCTCCGGCGGACGTAGGTGAAGGCAAGCGAGTGGCATCTATAGAGCTGGAGAAGAGAGGTGAGTTAGGACAGGAGTAGCGACAGCAGAGACAAAGAAGAAGACGAGGCAAATTGTCTCTACTAACAGAAATTGTACTTTACTCAAACGCCACATTCAACAGAAATGTTTTGAGCCCTGATTTAAATGATTCAACTGTTGTAGCACACCCCAGATACTTTGGCAGTCTGTTCCAGTGGTGAGGGGTTTAGAAACCAAAAGCTGCCTCAGCCTAATTGGTTCTTATTCTGGGCACACTGAGGAGGCCTGCCCCAGACGACCTGAGGGGTGTGAGTAGGTCTGAGAGGTATTTAGGCCCAAGACCATTAAGTCATTTAAAAACAAGTAATAGGATTTTAAAAACTACCCTTTGGGACACAGGCGCTACAAATTATCTTCAGACAATCGCTGGTGAAAATGTTGTAGGCCCAAGCCTGTTGGGAACTGATGCATTGCGCCGTAACGTTTCCTCTTATAAAAGTTCAGGATATCACCAACCTGTTAACGTCCCGCATCATGAGATTTTGAAACTCGGATGAGATGCCCCTGTTGAAGCTCGGCCGTGACAGCAGCCTGTCCGCCTGTCTCTCCTGCACCCTGTCTATCTGATGGCTGGGCTGCCTCTGGAGGTGAGGGTTACGCAAGGCCATACTGATGTCATTCAGGAGGCGAGGCAAAGGACCCAGTTTGATGATGGCATCCTGTGGTTAAAGGAGGAAGAAACTGAGCTTTGCTGCATCAAATAGAAAATATCCTAGACTTTTCATTAAAATGCCGAACGTCCATTTCAGCTCACCATGACTTCATGAGTTAATGACAGCCTGAGTAATGACTAACTGATAATAAAGTTTAGAGAGAAGTGAGGCTTTTTTTTAAACAGATTTGTACAAATGAAACCCTGAAATGACACATCCTTTTTCAAGAGGTGGACAAAACGATCTGTATAACATTTATCTGTTGTTGGAAAAGTTTTTAACTTATATCTTACAGGTGGTTTCAAGTCTTGTTTAATAAACTAATACCTTCAAACCCTGTCTAACTAACTGGGCAAGTAGCAGTACTAAAAGAGAAAAATAAATATATAGGACTTAAGACTTGTTCCTTCATGCAGCACTAACTGTTGCTGCCCTGCTAAGAGTTGCATGCCTTATCCCAGTGAAGACCTAAGTTAGTCAGTGAAAGTCACCAAAGGGAAATAAAGAGGGACTATCCGTCTGGGAGTGAAACGAGAGGAAATGATAAAGCAAAGCAGCGGTGAGTGGTGAAGATTATGACCACTGAATACAAAAGTTAAAGAGTGAATGCTGAAAGTCTATTTTGGCACCTGATGATGTTTCATCTGTTGGTCTACCTTGCTGAGCTGACCCATGACCTCCCAGAGAAGATTGTGCAGAATCGACAGCTCCCTGCCGAGGTCGATGTATCCCTCAAAGCCGCCTGCATTGCTGACACTGTCCAGGTTGGAGATCTCATACAGGAACCTCTGCATGGAGGCCCACTCCATCTCTAAAAACTCATTCATGAAACACATGTACTCCTCCTTGTTGCCGAACCTGAGGGGGTAAAGGAATGAATGCCAGTGAGGAGAAAGAAGAAGAACAGTATGAAAGAAAACAGGAGAGAAGAAGAGAGAAGTGAAACGCTGAAATAAATGTCAACTCCAGTCAGCATACATAGAAACTGTTGAATTGAGGTCATGTTTCCTAAAAAAAAAAAAAAAAAAAAAATGTCTTCCACTGCCATCTTGTCAAGACCAAAATAGTACAAGACCTTCCGTTGTTTCATTTTAATTCTCTGTCATTAACCCTTTTCATGTCATTGTTACGTGCTGCCCTGTTCTCTCTCTCTCTGCCTCTACCTGCTGCACACCTGAGGAGGAAAAAAAGGGGTATTTAGAGGAACCAAGTAGGAGAGACAGGGGCACACACACTCTGGGCAATGATGTGGTGAGGTGCGTTTGTTCCCTGATTTTAAAGTTTTTTTCCCACACATGTCAAGTTTTTTTTTTGTTTTTGTTTTTGGGCTGGAGATCATCGACAGTCCTATTTCGGTCTTTTGTTTTTTTTGACTTTTTGACTTTTAGGGGAAGGTGTCGACAGCAGCGACCCATTATGTGTATGGCTTGGCACCTTCCCATCTTTTGTTCTTTTTGGAACAACCAGCCCCTTTTGTTTCTGTGGTTTCTTATTCGTCATTGAATACTTTGAAGGGGGAGCTTAAGTTGATAATTTTGGTTAAGGAGGCCATAAGAATCATGCTCCAATATGACTCAGGTTATTTCAAGAATTATGGGCAGAGCAGTGAAGGAAGAATGAACACAGTTAAATGTTAATATATGGAGGTTTTTGTTCAATGGATGTCCTGCTTTTTTTATTACTCCATAAAGAAATACTAAAATTAAGATTTCCATTTAGAACATCTGTTTTCTTGTAATCCCAGAAAGGTTTTTAATGTCTGATTGCTTTGTTTCTTTACTCAACACTTAATGTATACACTTGTAAGAAACAATTTAGTATGCAGCAGTATGAATGTAAATGAAATGATACAGAAAATGAAAGAATACTGACTTGGAGAAGTTGGCCAAGTTTTGCACTACTTTTGCAATGAGGGTGAGCGTGCGTGACGTCTGCTCGTCAGGATACTCCTGGGTGAGATTGAAGAGCGATGGTGACATGATGGCGGGACACAGGAAGCGCAGGAAGAGGGAACCGCTGATGAGACGGTCGGCGATGTCTTCCCGACCCCTCTCAGCACAGCGCACTCTCCAGGAGGCAAAGACTTCCTTTAGCTCTCGAGGGAAAACACTGTGGAGAAAAAAAAAAAAAAAACAAGATGAGGAAAGTTAAAGTTTCTACAGTTTCCCAAACAATAATCTGAAGTCTCATGCATTTTTAAAAGAGCAGAGAGGGATAAACACACCAAAAATACTACCAATAATAATACTCACCAATGGGAGTTGACAATCTTACAGAGTGCCAGTTCACAGCACATTCGGAGATTGGCTTGGTGGTCTGCGAGCACAGAGGGTGGTGTTCTCATGGGATCCACTTCACAATTTTCCTCTGACTCATACAAGGCCCTTATGAACTCCCCTGCAAATGACATTTCATTAGTAACAGCAAAACAGTGCAGATTATTAGATCAGGCTAAGGGTCTGAAATACAGAAAAGCAGAAACAACAGAAACTGATAGAACTAAAGGAAATTAAATAGTATCTCAAATATGTTTCCATCCGCAGCAAACTCAATAAAGTAACCTTGGTGGTAGGCTAATTAGCCATCCAGCTAAGTAAGGCAGCTAAAAGGTCAATGTTGGAGCTACAGTAGGTAACTGTACATTTTGTTTAGCCCACCTAAAACTACGAAAGAAAACATTAAAGATGAGATTTTGTAGCTCCATCCATTATCTTCTATCGCTTTTCCTGTTGGAGGTCGCGGAGGGTTGGAGCCGATCCCAGCTGTCATTGGGCAAGAGGCGGGGAACATTCTGGACTGTATGCCAGTCAATCACAGGGCTGACATATAGAGACAGACAACCAGCCACACTCACATACACTCACACACCTACTAATTCAAATTATTATTATATAGATTATAGAGGAAGAATATAAATCAAATTGGACATAACAATCTGGCATAATTATCTCAATTGAAGGTAAACAGACGGCTGCCAATACAATGTTGATGTCAATGATCTAAACCCTAGTAAGCACACTGATGTTTGAATTTTTCAATCTGAGAAATGTTGCTACAGACAGACCATATCATAATCTTCCTAAAACAAAGGAATTGATTATTGAAATTATTGCAAAACTCTCTTTACACTACATGGTTACCTATCATCGTCTGATCGTCTCTGGGAGCGGATGCTAATTTTCTCTGTAATTCTGGTGAAGCCAGAGGTTAGCTTTGCAATTAACGGGATTAGGTTTGTCCAAATAACATCCAAATGCATATTCAGTGAAGCTTTGTCAGGTGTAACCTCAAGAGGAGACAAAAACAATGTTTAAAATGCCTGTTGGCTGAATGGAGGTTTAATTGATCATTTCATTTCATTTGAGTTGGAAACTTTGATGGTTCTCTTCCAGTTGTAACATTGCGACAACTCTGTTTTAATGCACCTAGACAGAGCAACCCTGAGTGGGTGGGGCCATCACTCCTCCCCCACATTGTGGCCAGGCTAACGGTTGGACAGTGAGGGGTTCACTTGAAAAGACAAACAAACATATGAAACATGTTTGAGCCTCAGAGCGAAACATGACTGGTAAATGGACTTGAGCTTGTAGAGCGCTTTTCTACTCTTCTGACTACTCAAAGCTCTTTTACACCGCAGGTCACACCTACACATTCACACACTGATGGCAGAGGTTGCTTTGCAGAGTGTCCATCAGAAGTAACTAATCATGCACGCCGTGTCTTGCCCAAAGAGCTGGGGATCGAACCCCCAGACCTTCCAGTTGAGAGACGACCGACTCTACCAACTGAGCCACAGCCGCCCCAACATAAACAAGCTGAGTGGAAACACCGTCCCGTCCGTGTAAACACAGAGCCGAGAACCACAAATCCAGAGGGAGTTCAACTTCATTCTCTTTTTACAAAGCCTTTCCTCCACTATTATATCTACTTAGAGTTTATTTGATTTTTCCCACAGAGAAATTCAGAATGTATCATCAAGAACCATTACTTTGGGTTTAGTATACCTTTTCAACCAAACTATCATCAGGGAAGGAAAAACAATGACACAGCCTGAGAGAAACTGGCTGAGGATTTACCTTTTAATTAAAAGTTGTGCAATTTCAAAACTTCCAAAAGTCAATCTCCTGAATTTGAAATTACTTTCACATAAGTTTGAATATTTCCAACAGCTTCTTCAGCTTATACATTGACGTACTCAACTGTCAAGTGCCTCGCTGTTCAGACTCACCTATAGCGTCCTTGAGGTACTTATGTCCGATCAGTTTGAGGTACTCTTCTATGGCTTTGGTGGCCAGAGTGTTCTCTCTGAATATAAGGTGTTCTCGGTCGATGAATCTGTCCACCTCGCACATCGCCATGTCTGACAGGAAATCCTGGAGGAAAGATCAACTGATTATTCATCTATAATATATCATTGGAAGCTTGATCCAAAGGAAACTGGACTTGAGACTCAAGGACAATATTTTCTGCTCATCAGGATGTAAAAGCTTTAGCCCTGTTTCCACCGACCGGGTAGGTTTGGTTCAGTAAACCCTGATCTTCCTTGCGTTTCCACAGCCAACCTTTATCCTTACACATCACTAAATCACAGCGACATGACAAAGTGCAAACTGCCAATAAATTCAATAAATAATAAGAACGTGACACAGAAGACAAAGATCAATGATTCCCAGGAAGGTCTGCATCTCCGAGGAAAACAACTAAAAAAGCCTTGAAATTACTCTCTCCCAATCCTCAGGATATTTAATGTGGTGTGTTTTTTGTTTGTCCTTTATTACTGTTGTTGCATGGGAAATGAAGATTCTTTCGACCAATCAATGGACTGAAGTGTGTCTAGCTCCAACCTTTAGGGTCTGATCGATACGCTTGGCACCCCAGCAGAAGGGTAGCAAAACAGTAGAATGGTACGGATCAGTTATTTTTGGTACCCTTCCCAACTTTTTGTGCCTTTGATGGAGAAATAGGACAGTGGATAGAGTTGGAAACCAGGGAGAGAGAGTGGGGAATGACATGCGGGAAAGGAGCCACAGGTTGGATTTGAACCTCGCTTGGAAGACTATAGCCTCCATACATTGGGCACGCGTACTATCCAATGCGCCACCAGCGACACACCCTTCCCAACTTATGACAGTGGAAACGCCAATGCACGTGTACCGTACCAAACCAAACTGAACCGGACTGCTTGGTGTAAACGGTGCTTGTTGTTTTCACACATTTAAAAGTCAAAGAAGAGGCGTCCCTTACCTTAGCTTTCCCTGTGCTCTGCAGTATATGCACCAACGCACAGGCCACCTCCTCTTTGCTCTTCACACTCAGCACGGGCTCCAGCACGGCACACAGGGTGCGGTAGTTGTTGGTGACGTACTCGGCAAACTCCTTGTACAGCTCCATGGGCAGGATGTTCATGGTCTGGAAGCGGGACTTGAGGCGTAGGGATGCGTTGATGATCTTCCCTCCACCGACGCCGGCTCCCTTGGTGAGGACGCTGGGCTGGATGACCGGGTACCACTGCTCCACAAACTGACGTCCAGTGATGCTGGAGATGGGGATGCTTACAAGTCCTAAGTATGTACTCTTTTCCTTTGAGGGGGAAAAAAAAAAAGATATCAGTCAAGATGAGCAACTGTCACAGAAGAGAAGTCTCCCGTTTAGCCGCGCTGTTAGGATTCCATTAAAATAATCTCAGAGACTTGAATGCCAGAATAAGTTCATTTAAAGCTTTAGCACTGAATAAATTATGAGAATAAAGACTAACACTGGATCCCTGGAGCGTCTTTGGAAGCTACACATGACTGTCTCTCTGTGCTGCTGCTGCTGCTGCTGCTACTCTCGGCCTCAAATGAGAATATAACTTACTGAATTTGTGACTTTGTATTGTCTCCTTTTTGCTTTTTTTAATGTTGAAAAATGAAAGAAACCTTGAAGGAGAGAACAACACAATCTTTACTGATTAAAAACACAAAACGGCCTTATTGCTGTGTATCTGCAGGGGGCTGATAGGGTCGCTGATCCATGGCAGTGACTCAATGATTAATTCATCACTTATGATTGTTTTTTCTTCTTCTTTAAAACAGTCTAAACATCCTGCATCTTGAAGACTCTGGTTTTCTCTCCAACCCAAACTACGGACGTAGTATGACTACAACTCTTCTGTTCTCAATCCAAATCAAAAGATCAACAGGCGAGACCCCATTTAGTTATTGTCTTTTTCTTAATCTAACCTTATGCTTCTTCAGGGACAAAAAAAAAGTTCCTCTCAAATTGTAAACAGACATAAAAACAAATTCCATAAATTCTTTATAGATTAATTAGATTTTCCACTTTAACTGGATCAGGTTTTTTATTTTTCATTTTAATGTTTTTTTTATTTTTTTAATCTTTGGCCTTCATTTTAGAGACAGGACAGTGTACAGAGTCAGAAACCGGGGACTGAGAGTGAGTGGGGAGCGACATGCGGGACAGGAGCTACAGGCCGGATTCCAACTCGGGCCGCCCGCTCTCGAGGAGTTTGGCCTCTGTACATGGGTCGCACGTACTAGCCACAAGGCTACCGGCGCAGCATCGGATCAGGTCTTTGACCAGCTTAAGTCCTGTCAAAAAATATCAAATCATTTTCAAAAGTTTAACCCTTTAAATGCCAGTTTGTACATAATGCTGCAGATTTTAACATTGCAGCCCTGTACCACTTCGAGGTCACTGAGGTGTGCTGACCAGTTGTTTTCAGACATTCAAACCACAAGGTTGAAGACCAGAGGAGCTTTTTCAGCTATTAATCTTATTAATTAATCCCCCCCCCCCCCCCACACCCACGCGACAGGCTGTACCCCACACTGCCTGCTTATAAACCTTGTAATAAAAGTTGTTGGATTTGAACTCTGAATGAGAGTGATGTGTTCCCGCTCCTTGTGTCATTTTCTGTTTTATCTTGTTTTTCTGTTTTTTTATTTATATTTATTATTATGTGTTATTGATGTGTAACCATTGTATTATGTGGACTTTAAAGCACAAAATTGGCGCTCTCTGAGCAGTGAACCAAAACAGTAAAGACGCCTGTTGGAAACCTAAACAATGAACTCGCTTTGAGGAGCCGAAGATTTAGGTGATAACTCCTTTTGAACCTGCTTAATCTTTTGGATACCTTGCGTCTCTTCTTGTCCGTCTCCTTGTATAGATGAAGGCGTAGGTTGCGGACGGCAGGCAGGTTGTTGAATTCAAAATGCTCGCCCCAGAAGACGGTGTCGGTGCGGGGCTTGCTGGTGGTGCGTGCATACAGCATGTCATCCAGGCAAAGTTCGCAGTAGTAGCGTTTCTTGGCTGGAAGCTCTCGGGCCTCGATGATCCAAAGTTTGAGCACATTGTCCACCCTCCGGCTGTTGTCCTGCGTGGAGATGAGGTCAGGTCAAATAAGGATGAAGTGTATCTTATAAAAGAGACAATCAAAAGCTGCACAAGAGAAGATGAAACCATGCAGCAACATCAAAACATGACACAACAAAGAACAAAAGTTCAGAGATATGGAAACAGCGACAGTTTGTGTGTGCGTGTGTGTGTGTGTGTGTGTGTGTGTGTGTGTGTGTGTGTGTGAGAATAAGGGGTGACAGCAGGTCAGCCTGCAGGAGAACAAAGTCAATGACAGGAAAGAAATAGCTGGCGACATGGTGAGCGAGCTTCTGTGGATTGTAGGCAGAGCTTGATGAATTGCTCTTCACTCTGAACATGAATACGGAGACAGAAGACAGCGTGACAGCGACACAGAAATGAGAAGATGAGAGAAAATGTGAAGAGAGAAGAGAGGGAGAGTTGACTCACTGGATGAAAAAAGTCATCCACTTAAACGTACTAAGACACAAATGACACAATGCACATGTGCTTCCAAAGCGAGGGACAAACAATGGTGCTAATGTTTCTGAAAACAGCTACACTTCCTAATCATGATCGCAAAGCCCCCGCTATATTTGACATCCCCATGGGGGGGAGAGGAAGCCGCCTTGATTGCACAGTGATGCCTCAGTGAACGGGGGCTGAGTCATTTCAGTCGGGCTCAAATGCCATCGCTGTTAGTCCTCTGTTTGTATCAGACTATTCCAGTTCTTATTCAGATGGCTCTATACGTGAGCATCAGCTAGATCCACACTTCTTAAGTTGTCCATTTGCATGCCCTTTGATAAGCAGCGCCAAGCGCGAGGTATAATTAATTCCAAACTCCTGCGTTTGAATGTGCTGGGCATCTGGTGGCTCAGTTTGCTAGTGCACACACGGTGCAGCAGCACCAGCATGGGCTCCCGTTCTCCGTCTTGATGTCGTGTTATATCTTACTCTACATTCTGTCATACCTCAGATTCACTACCCAAAAAAATGAGGGGAAAAAAGAGACCAAAGCAGGGTGAAGTGGCTGCTCTCCTTTTGAGAAAAAAAAAAAATCAAAGAGGGAATTAAAACGCTCTAGAAAGTTAAGAAGCGTAATGATAATCCTTGTCTCTGCAGCGAGTCTTATCTCTGTCGTTGCATCTGGTCTGAGGAGCACAGACCGTGTTGTTTTGGGGTAGGAGGGGGACGGTTTTGGAGACAGTCCCCCCGCCAAGCGGAGTTCTTGGAGCTCCCTGACTCAGCCAGGACCCCCGCGGCCCGGGCATCTGGACGAGGCATTCAGCTCGGATGATGTTTCATCTCAGCCTGGCTTAATAACTGCTAGTCCCTGGTCGCCTTCAAAGCTGCATATCTCACATGCCTGTTCACTCTTTCTAATAACAGAGAGAGGGAGATGTGGGATGATTTTACACCACTATGAAATCTGGGTCAAAATTAGGATATTAGTTTTACTCTGAGTTGATTTGAAGAGCTTAGGTTTGTTGTTTTATTTAAGCTGTGAGGATGGAAATAGGGTCACGGCGCTTTAAAGCTGCACTAGGAAAGATTTTTAAATGACAGAAACACCACCATATCAACTTTGAATCATACAGTCCTGCAGCAAATACTCTGTTTTTTAAATATGGGAACACTGACATTGGGCCTCATGCAAGAACATTAGGCGTTTAGAAGTATTCAGACTTCCTTCAATCCTTTAACTAAACAAACTTGAATCCCCTCATTTCAGCCTGATGAATTCCCCTGATTCACCGAGACGTGCTTGTTCACAAGATTGAATCATTAGCATACTAGATGCTTCTAAAGGATGCCTGTTCAGCTCTGTTTGTGGGGAAACAAATGCTACCTAAAAAAGTGAAAGGCGAATTTAGCGCAGCAGAGATAACGGCCTGCAAAGATCTGTACTGTAGCAGAAACAAAGAGGGAATTATTCAGAGTGAGGTTAAGGTTAAGGTCGATAGTTTTCAAACTGTTCCCCCCCTTCCCCTTGCTCCCTCTGGTCTGCTTCCATATTTGTAACATTGTTCCATGCCTGAGTACACATACATATGTACACAGTCCGACACAGCAGGTGGCAGTATGTACATAATTGGTTTGCAAATCTGCCAAGAAGCAGAAAGAGGAAGACGCAACTATGTAAACAACTCGCAGGCTGAGTCCGTCCTGCTAACTGTGGATGTCTTTTTTATTATTTTTTTTACTTTACAGAGACGCCAACAACGATCCTCTTCCTACTTCCACATCCATGGTGCAGCTCGAGGGACAAAATGGGCCCGTGTATGACGATTTTTGAAGTGATAGGAGCTGTTTAGAGTGACATAGTAAAGCAGTCCACTTCCTTGTATGTGCACAGTTGAGTTCACGCATCTCCCACTGACCGTACTCGAGGAGGCTATGGCACGTCTGATCTCTGATCAAATGAACCAGACTTTGGGGTCAAGTCTACTAGAATCTGGGCCCTGGTCCCTCATGTGAAACGAACCTAAATGTTGGAAAATGTCAAATTTTCATGACTGATATAGAGACATTCAAAAGGAATGGACTGGGTATCTGATCTCAAGCCAAATGTAATTTCTCCTTATAAAGAGTGGTAGACAATATGCACATGACTTGCACTACAGGTCAGGATGACTTGAGTATGTTTTGTTCTTACGAGAAAATCACTGAATTACAGAAATCTCTTGAAACTGCAGTGAGGAATTTTTGTGGTTACTGTTGATCTTGGCGCAAAACAACGCCGTTGTCTACACTGTTTTGCGTTGTCTACACTGTAGACAACGCAAAACATTTCTATCTTCTTGCTGATCTTATACTGTACATATATAAGTGGTGTTTTTTTTTTAACAAAACGTGTATCCTACTTTCTTTGGTTTGGAAAATGGAAGTCTGTTTCAGTAGTTCACTGTATAATGTTTTGTCTGACACCTACCCTGCAGCAACGGTTTCAGCCATTAAAATAGAAACAATATAGAAAGGGTTGATTCTTATGCTGATGGTCTCGTTTGCTTTTGTGGGTCATAAAGAAGAATCAGTGTTCATTTTCAATCTGTTTCATGAACAGCTAAAAACTCCTCACAGCAGCTTTAAAGTACTCCAACGTGCAAATGTGTCTGGTTTTTGAATGAGGCACATCGTCTCCTAATGAGCAAAGTCCTGAACTCAGCGATATTTGATCTTTTGTGTCTTATCCCCTCAGTATCCTTCAGTGTAGAGCATTAGAGTAAACATGAGACTGCTGTGTGTTATTCATTGCCACCACATTACCTGATATGTGGTCATTACAGTTTTCCTAAAAACAGCAGTTTGGAGCCTCCACATGCAACATTACCTCGTGCAGCTTTAATATCAGCTCTGAGAAGCGGCTGAATCCAACAGCACAGACACACACAGACACGAGGATGGAGTTCACACAGAGGAATGAAGCGGTGCGCTCGTATTGGAAAAAAAAAACAGACAACAACGGGAGACGGGGAGGAGAGAGAGAGACACACAGACAGAGGGATCGTCCTTTGTTCGCATCCCTTTCTCTCCCCTCACCTTGTTGGGCTTGACAGCTCTCTGCAGGTTCTCGATCCATTTGTCTCTCTCTGCAGCTGAGCGACACGCAAAGCACTTGGTTCCCGATGCCGTAGTCACCTGAGGTTATAGCCAATGGTAAATTCAACAACCACAGCCATTAGTTACTATGGAGACTGCAAGTGAGGCGCCAAAACAATGTTGTGCATTCACTCTCAACCTCTGTCATGTTGCGCTAATGGAAAGGTGATGGAAAAAGCTGACAGTCTCCTGCAGCAAATTAGGAAGGATCCCTGTTCTTTTTATCTTTGACATGCAAAAAAAAAGAATTCACACACGAGTCTCTTTCACATCACTGTCACTTGTCAGGAAAAACAATGTATTTTCTGCACTATTTGTGTGGTTTTTTTTTGCTGCTGCTGTTTGTTCACACCGTGCAGGCCTTATTCCTCACCTCAAAGCAGTACTCTTGTCCCAGGATGCTGGAGTGCACAGGTTTGATGATGGCGTCCTCGTCCAGAGTAAGGTCCAGCGCCTCGGCAGCGCTGCTGGGAGACAGCAAGGACTCATGAGAGTGGGACTCTTTGAAGCTTTGCATCAAACGGGTCCTGGGAGGAGGGAGAGCTGTGGTTAGATGTGGAGAGGGGAGGCTTGTTTATTGGAGGCGGCACACGGCGGCTTCAGTTCTGAGTCCAAGAAATTACAGGAAATTTGTTTATCACTGGTGATGAATGAGCCAGACAAGTTCCTTTTGATTTTTATCTTAGAGTACCAACGGCCCTATAAGGAATAAAAGGACCATCAACACGTCCCCAATGTCTGTGTTATGAATGTCTACTGCCAAGAAGAGATAATCAGGTGTCAGCATCAAACATGATATGTTGAATTGTGCAAGCTACTCAAACAAAAATTAAATAAACATATACCGACGTAAGCATGCCCAGAGGGAGCTTATGTTAGCCAGGAGACTAACGCTAACAGTACTGATCAAATGTGCATACGTTGATTTGAATCATATCCTTGGAGGGCCCATTCACTGGGCCTTTTAGGGGCCCAGCTATTTCGACCCTGGCTGGTAGGCTGGTGGTTCGAATCCGACCTGTGGCTCCTTTCCAGCATTTCATTCCCTGCTCTCTCTGCTCTCGATTTCCGACTCTTAACCACTGTCCTGTCTCTACAATAAAGGCATAAAAAGCCCCAAAATAAAAAAAATCTAAATTGCGATGATAAAATGATTTTGCCTTCATTAAGAATAATCCAGCCATCCTCACATCATTCACCTCATCTGTGCTGCTTCTGATTAGTCACTGAAAGTCGGTGTAAACAAATTATAATGTTAACTTTGTTTAGTATATGCATCTTAAGTAGGAAGTACCACAAAACTTAGCATGAATGGTAAATAGACTTCAAGCTTGTATCGTTCTTTTCTAGTCTTCTGACTACTCAAAGTGCTTTTACTCCGCAGGTCTCACCTACACATTCACACACTGATGGTAGAGGCTGCTGGGTAAAGTGGCTATCAGAAGTAACTAATGTAATCACACACCACCAACAAAGCAGCATGAGCAACTTTGGGTTAAGTGTCTTTCCCAAGGACACATCGGACATGTGGCTGCAGGTGCTGGGGAATCGAACCCTTGACCTTCCGGTGACTGACTCTGATGACTGACTCTACCACCCAGCCACAGCTGTCCTGCAAAATATTTCAACAACTTTCTTTCTTCTTACTATAAAGGAGGTTTTTCTGAAGGAAAACAAGAAATTAAAAAGGCATTCATAAATAATCTCTGCACTCTGCCTTATTGTAAATAATGTGGAAGTGTCCACCTCTTGTAAATGAACCATCTGTTACATAATGACATCATTTATTATCATGTTTATTTCAGCAGCTTTTGCACTCCTCACCACTGCACTGTAGTCTTTTGCAGGCTTGTAAATATAAGTTTTTGGTTTCTGAGTATCTGTTTGTGTTTGATTAAATCTTGAATGTTACACTTTGTTTATAGAGAGCACAGTTTATTAAAGTCGATTTCTTTGTATGTGTCAGAATACCTGGCCAATAAGCTGATTGTGATTGTTATTAAAACTACTCTATGCTACTTCACTGCATGCAAACAAACAGGTACTTAATGGGGAATATTTGGACAAAAATATAAAGCTGACTTAATGATGTTTCTGACTTCTCAACTTTATCCATTCAGCTGTTTTAGGTGTCGACATATTAGAACCATTAGACATACTGTACATAAATAAATAAAACATTTGTGATTAAAAGCTATTTTGTCATGTCTTGGAGCCAAATATAATCAAAGAAAACTTTTTTCAAAAAGCGGACAGACTGATAAAAGCTTCTTATGTCACGTCAGCTGTTAGCTCAACTTTTAGGAGAATCGATGCTCCTTCACCAAAAGACTTGTTGGAAAAGTAAATTATTGATTCTATCATTTAGGGAGCTACGCACAGATGATATTTTTCACTTTTCGTTTCAGTTTTGCATTATGTGGCTGTCAGCGCAAATCTATTTAATCGTCTACAGTACCTCCAGGCAATAACATTTCAGAAACAGTGAAGAAAAAGAAGAACATGAATCCTGAGAGACGTATGCAAAGGGCATCATGCTCACCGACACACTCACACATACATGCAGGGACAGGAGCATATACAATCACAGACAAGCTCACAAAACAGAACGTCTGTCGACACCGTGAGTCCAACCAGAGAGCCGTGGGGGGGGGGGGAGGGACGGTCAGGTGTGATGAAGCCCCTCACAGAAGAAAAGGAGAATGGAAATGAGAAAGAAAAAGAAAGAAGGAAATGAAAATGTAAATCCTCAGTGGGCTACTGCTGTCCGACTCTCAGCTTCTTCCTGCTGCTGCGCTCGCTCTGCTTTTGTCTTTGTTCAATCATAATGTTCATCAACAGAGCGCTGATTACATGTGGGGGACCGTGAGGGGAGAGAGAGAGAGAGAGAGAGAGAGAGAGAGCGAGAGAGATAAAAATAGACCCAAAGGAATGAGTCAGATTGAAGGAAAAGAAGAGAGAAGAAAGAGTGGGGGAGGTCACGAGTGGATGTGAAAGAAGGGAGGACTGAGAGGAGAAAGGGTGAGGGGTGAGGCGGGGAATGAGGGAGAGGACCTCTCAGAGGAAATCACGGTGATTATGTAAACGGTGGATCCTTTAAAGAGGAGGAAAGTGAGAGCGGGGATTAGAAGGAGAGAGGATGTGTGAGGGGTCGGGGCGCAGAGAGGGATTGAGTGCTGGAGCTTAAAGAAGGTGTCAGCGGGGCGCTGCAAGAGCAGGAAGCGTCGAACAGAAGACGTCGACACACACACACACACACACACATCTTGTAATTCTTCTATACCAACTACACGGCTGAGGAGAGTTGAAGTGGTCTGACAATCAACAATACACAAAGAACTTTATCTGAACTAGTAGAGCTTAAATGATTGCTCAATCAGCCCATCGGCAGAAAATGTATGTGCAACATTTTTGAAGTCGTTTAATCAAGCGGAAAAGTCTGAAATCTGCTAAAACACGAGGATATGCTGCTCTCCTCTGTTGTAATCCACTATACAATAAAAATCTTTAAGTAGGACCAGTGGCGATTCTAGAGTATGCGGGTTCCCTGGGCAAAACATCAATTGGGGGCCCCTCCCACCAGCGTTCATCACCATCATGTCTGCCAGTGTCCCGACGCTTCCTCTTTGTTCAAGTTTATTTTTTCTCTCTCAGGAATAAAGCATACAACGCTTAGCAAGACAACAAGAGTGAGTGCTTTGAGATGGGGCCCCCTTAGGGAGGTTTCCTTCTGTCAGTGCACAAATGTGAAAGTTTGTGAGCCCTCAGGGGGCCCCCTTACTGGTCTGGGGCCCCAAGTATGACAAAGCAAAACTTTGACACAGCTTTCACATATCTGTCAATGTCTTCTGTGATAGACATTTTAAAGACTTAATGATACATCAATGTGAGGGGAAAAAAAACAGCAGCAGATTCAATCCAATCCAATCCACTTACTTTATGCAGCTCACTGTGAAAACACAGTAAAATACATTAAACATAAAAAGCAAAGGAACATTCTAAAATATGTTGATAAAAACACATAAAAACATACAAATTAAGAATAAAAAGACAGAGGGACAGAGACCACACAACGCTCATGCTCCTTTAAAAGCATTGAATGTATATAAATATGGACGACGCATCTCCGACCTTGTGACGTCTTAAGGCGTTTTTGAACCGCAGGAACTTCTTCATAGTTCTATGAACTGTGGGAACCCTCCTCCTTTTTTATTCATCATGCACCGCAGGAACTATGAACTTTTTTTGTTGCTAGAACCTCATTAAGAGGAACCTTTTTAGCTCCTGCTTTAGAGTAGGGATCATGGAGGTGTGAACGTAGACAGAAAAGAGTTCCCATGATGTATAGTTTCAGGGAACTCTCTAGTGGATAGTTCCTCTTCAAAAAGTCCCCAGAACTGTTTGGTCACCTATAGTGAGCCAAGACATGTGCTGAAAGGATCTGGCAGGTGGAGAAGCAGAATTTAGGTAAGGGATATTGTAAAGTGAGTAGGTTGTTATCACAGGGAAGGTTACTACCAGGGGTGAAAGTAGGCCTATGTGGTTTGGTACTTCATATGACTAACAGATTCAATGGCGGTACAGAGAACTGGAAAGAGAGGAGTGACGCTGCCTGCAAAAACCTGAATTCAAAACCAGTAACGGTTGCACTTTCAGCAAGAGATCACATCTGCTAACGTTATGTCATTTTAAACGAAACGTATTAATCTCCTTATTAATTGCGTCTAAGTCATTCTGGACTGCTTCTGAACAGTCCGTGCTGTGTTTTGATCCGTACTGGACGACGCTTAGCTGCCTTTCAGTACTGCTAGTTAACGTGAGCACGAGCCTACTACAGCCCGCTGCAGCTGACTGATATCCAGCGCTGTGGGGTTTTTGGCAAGAAGACGATTAATGCAAAATCTCCAGAGTGAAATGTGTAGCTGAATAAGTTGTGATGTTTCCTGACATTGTGTTTTATTTCCAACAAAATAACAGCAGCTGGGGACGCGACTGCACATGCGCATCTTTCCTCTGATTGGCCAGCTTTGTTTGCAGTTGCAGGGACATTTTAGTGAGCAGGTGCGTGGCCAGGGGTAGCATGGGCCCCCCTAGAAATCTGATTGGCCACCCCAAAAAATCCTAAACTGCGATTTGGCTATTAACCCTGTCAGACTTATGTTGAAACCAATTATCTTGTGTTATAAAGTCGATGTTTTTAGAGTTTAAGTTAGAAAGGGTAAATACTTTTTATTTATTTGTGGCCACCCCTACATAAGTCAGTGCCCCATTTGGGCCACCCAAGTCAAAAAAGTTTGGACACACCCCTGTGAGTGAGCTTCCAAGTGGGTGTGACGCCGGTAGCCTAGTAGTTAGTGCACGCACCCCATGTACAGAGACTAAAGTCCTCCGGGCATTCTAGGTTTGAATCCGACCTGTGTAATGTCAATCCACACTCTCTCTCTCTCCCTGATTTCCGACTCTATCCTCTGTCCTATCTCTAAATAAAGCCATAAAAAGCCCGAATATAAAACCTTTAAATGAGCGTGATAACTATGAAAATAAAAGATCTCCTTTGAAGGCAAAATAAACCAGAAAATCTGATGCTAAATTTGAATATATTTGACCATTTCATTCGATTTTTAAGCAAATAATACATAACATTTATAGGTTAATATTCCTAATTAAAAAACCCTTTGGCAAGTTCTCCTATAGCTGTGGTAATTATGACAGGCCTTTTATCTGTTTTTTTTAATATTATAGGCCAAATAATTAAAATATGTATAATTAAAAAAGCAGAAAATTAATTTATACACAGTTTTATACTTATACAGGACACAAAATGCTCTAATTTGCATTTAGGTCATCTCAGGACGCTCAAACTCTGCTAAAAAAAAAGAGGCAAAGTTGTACAATATGTTCATGTAAGAGTTAGGAGCTACGATGTATGACAGGGTGACCTACAGTGTAGTAAGAGGAGGAAGCTCGGGGACCCATTAGGCATTTGCAAGAACAATAAGTCACAATAAGAGTTGCAAAAACATACATCACAGCAAGTTTTATGGTTCGTTTGGGAGCACAGAGGGATGTTTATAGCTGCATGAATTTGCTGAAAAAGGCCATGTGTTCTCAGCGAAGTCTCTCTGGGTAAATAAAGACGGAAAAGGGGATTGGTAATGAACAGAGATGCAGATGTTCCTTTTAAAATCTCTGTCAGGAAACATGCAGACGTAACCAGAGCTGTGAAAAGAAAACGAAACAACTTCAGCAGCTACTTGACTTTTGTGTCCGTTCTGCGTCTCCTCAGAGCAGCCGGGGATTATAGACATCTGCAACCTTCCCAAATGAATAAATCATGTGGAAGAGCAGCTTGGCAGACACCTGACTCAGAAAAGGTTTTAGTACCCTCCTGAGTGCACTTTTGCCCTGTGTTTATATTATCAACATGACCTTGTTCACAGAGGAAGTTCGAGTTGGTCGTGTCTGAAGTGGGAGCTTATAGATCAACTGAATAGACAAAGAACATCCTCGAACTTTTAGTCAATCCTGTGATTTTTAATTAGAAATCAATTTTGATGAGCTATTGGTAGCTAAAGTAATTCTTCAAACACTCTCCTGCTCCAGCTTCCCACTTGTGATGACTTTCTGCTTTTATTTGATGCTTTGCAAACTAAATATCTTCGTGTTTTTGACGGTTTATTGTATAACAAGCGAGTCTGATGACGTCAGGTTTAGGGATTAGGGACACTTAATCGACTCAAACCTTAGACCTCATTACCTTCACGAGTCGACACCAGAATTACAAGACGGTTAACAAATGAATAATACTTTCATATTTTGGCCCTAAATGCCGGTTTAAATGTTTTGAGTAAACAACAAAGCAGCCAACAGCCACACGATGAAGCTGTAGCCATAGACTGGCTCTCTGGTAGTTAATGGGCCTGCTCTCCCCGCTCTACTACCTGGCTGTAAACAAGCACTGTGAATGGATAGCATCTCCAAGGAGCAGTGTGGGGGGGGGGGGTCATCACTATGTTCTATGTTCCCTCAGCAACAGGGCTGGCCCTTCAATAATGCAGATAATGGGTCCTTTTAATTAGACTTTTTAACAACATCCCTAGGAATTATTGATTTGGAGGTGTAGATAAAATCAGAAAGAAAAAGTCTAAAAATACTTTAAAAATATGGCGGGTGTCACAAATAAAATCTTGGAAATTAACAAACTGTTTAGACAATGACTTGGAAACTGAACACTTAAACAGTTTTTTTCTTTCATTCATTATTTTTTGTCTCTTTTTTTGTTTTACTTTGAAATGTAATTTGTTGAGTATAAACTTAGGTCCAACTTAAATTGGTCTTTTCTTCATCAAACCTTCTTTCAAACTTCCGCACAGTTTCTCTCTCACTTGCTGTTAGACTGATACAGAGGAGGTATAATTAAGCAAATCTCCCACTGACTCATTATGGTCTGTACAGCGACCATATGGCTGACTACTGGTTGCCATGGAGAGAGGGAGACGTTCTTTTTTTTTTTTTTTTTCATGGCCCGGCAGAGGAACAGCGTTAGTGCTGAGTGTTATAATTATAAGTGACACCGCGGCAGGTCACGAGAGGGAAAAATAAACAACGATTTATAACCATGATGGATGGAGACAGCGACTGATTGTGACTGACGGATGGGTAGAGAGAGGTATAGGTAGATAGAACAACAGAAAGAGAGAACAAAAGGTAGAACACTCGATTAAGATATGATTCAACATTAAAACCATCGATCGAGACAAACAGTCATCGGAGGCTGTAACCTCTGAAGCCTATACTGTACTCTACAGTAGATGAATATAAAGACAGAACTATGAATAGAACGATACAGCATAGAGACAAACAGACAGACTTTCATGAGAGGCAAGACCCTCTGATGACCTGATTCGATATCTACTGTAGATCAAATGATGTAACTGCAGATGGAAGGATTGCACACTGTCTGAATTGGGGGAAAAAAGATTGTGTTATTTTGCAGTTTAAACGTTTAGCAAGAGTTTGCTTGCAATTTTCGTATTAAAAAAACAAGAAACTTCCTAGTATTGTATTGTTGCCATGGTATTAAAGCAGGTATCGATATGGTTAGATTTTTTTTTGTTTACTGGTATCATCCATCCATCCATTATCTTTACCGCTTTTCCCGTGCTGGAGACGATCCCAGCTGTCATTGGGCGAGAGGCGGGGTACACCTGGCCTTGAATGATCGCCAGTCTATCACAGGACTGACATAAAGAGACAGACAACCAGCCACACTCACATACACACCTACGAGCAATTTTAGAGACCTAACGAGCACGTCTTTGGACTGTGGGAGGAAGCCGGAGTACCTTGAGGGAACCCACTCATGCACGGGGGAGAACGTGCAAACTCCAACACATGAAGGTTCCTGCACAATGGGGTTTGGAACCAGGAACCTCCTCGCTGTGAGGCAACAGAGCTAACCACTACACCACCATGCAGCCTGGTATTATTATGAAGTTTAATATTCTGGAATCGTAACAAACCTTGATTGATGAGATCGATAGATTAATAGATCCAAAGATCAATTAGACTGATGGGGCCGTCATGGCTATCCCATAATGCAATGGGCTACAGGTAAAAGGTTGAGTGCAACGTTTAAGAACTAAAGTCTATAATAGCACCCCATGGTGTAAGCGAATGAAATATTATTCATGCATTTTGAGATAATACATTTTGACTCCGCATTTGTTGGAAACAGCACGTATTTATATTCTGTACAGATAAAGACGCCTTTTAGATCATATACTGTGTGTAACAGGAAAGCACAACATGACAAATCTATAACAAGCCTCCCCCTTCATCATACGTCTAAAATCACTGCTTCTGTGTGATTCTGAATTGGGTTTCACGTTCTTATGAGCACTACCTAGAAGATGACCAAGCAGAAGGAAAAAAGTGCGTTTGATACCAAAACATTAGAGGGAAATATAAAAAAAACAGATTTGAAATGCAAATAGACAGAGATCAACGCAGCGGCACAGCCACAAACAAGCACATTGATCCTCATGTTACTCACACGACGGCTCACTGACCTGTCTTGGTCGGCACTGCGGAAGCGGGGGAGGATCATGTGGCGGAAACTGCTGGTTCGGTCCAGTTTGGGCTGACTCTTGGCCCTCTTGATCGAGCCCTTCAACCTTCTACTGAGGAAACTCTGAACGAGGGCAAACAGATGGAGGCGAGGAGGGAGGACGTGCATGGAGACGTGAAGTTACAGAGAAGGAGTGTGTGATGTGGAGTTAGATAAAGGATGGGTTGAAAGACAAAGAGAGGACACAGGAGTTCGTGATGTTTACATGAAAACAGATGATTCCCATGGAGTCAGTATGGTGTGTGTAGGATGTATAAATCGGATGAAGACACATAAATGAGAGATTTGATGTGAGTGATGGGGGAGAGCACAAGGTACATTTTATTATAAACAAGAAATCATTACACCCACACATGTCCACTGACACAGAGGGGCGCAGTGTGGTATCAGATCCTGTGGTGGGCAGTGGTGAGCCACAAGTCCGACAACAAGCTGAGCAGCACACGTCTCACACAGTGGGTTCAGTTTGTCCTACATGAGCTTCCTCACATGATCAAATAACACAATATTACAAGCTGCAACAGGAACCTTTTCATTGGTGCAGGAGAACCTGACTCTGGGTTTTGTCCCAATACCCATTCCTACTTTATTTGAAGGTATTTAAGTGTGTATAGTTGTGGGATTTGTAGTTCGAGAGCCTGGAACCATTACTAAAGGAGTTGTTTTTTTTAGAGCTAACTTGACACCCTTCATCAACAGAAAAATCAAGTGACCCACATAAACACACTCTGCAAGGAACAAGTTAGCTTGGATGAATTGTTAGAACAAGTTTGATTACACACAAGCATCTTGGACAGTATTTTCTGGACCTTTTCAGATCATGGCATCCATTCATTACAAATAATTGATGTTAGAAATATTGCATTGACCTTTGCCATTGTATCAAATATGATAAAGTAAAATAACGCTACCCTTGGCCAGTCCTTGAGGCACTTTGAGGACCAACAATAAGAAGACTGAAGGTCTAAGGACATTAGAGAATTAAAAAATGATAGTTGTTTATAGTTGTAGTTTAAAAGAGGTCACTTTTGAGTAGTACTTGAGATCGGTCTTGGACTCGAGACCACATTTTGAAGGTCTTGGTCTCAGCTAGGAATCAAAAGCATTTTTGCTCGGTCTTGTATCGGTCTCAGACTGGGCGGACTCCGGATTTTAAATCAAGATCACCACTGATAGGCTATTTTCCAAGTCAACACTGTGATTCGAAGGAAGATGCCCCTTTCTAAAGCAACAAATAACTAATTCGATTTTTATCCCCCGGTTACACCTGCAACCTTCCCGGTGTTACGGTCTAAATGAGTGACACGCCCCCTGCACACACGGTGATGATTTTTCAGTGATATTTATGGTTTTGGTCTTGTCTCGGTCCCTGAAGGTCTTGGTCTTGTCTTGTTCTCTGAGCAGTCTGGTCTCGGGTATGTCTTGGTCTCGTTTACTGTGGTCTTGACTACAACACTACTTTTAAGTATATGTCCTGAAAAAACTAAGGGTAGGTATATAATAAGGCACCTTTTCACTCAGTTTAATCCCTCAATGCATTTTGTCTGTGATCGAAATAGAATAGATCTTTATCGTCATTGCTATAAAAACAATGAAAGGCACTTTAGCAGCTCGTTGTCAGCGGCAACGCAGATAAAACATAAAGACATTAAAATCCTCCATAAAAACTACTTTTATGTCACAAACTGTTGACGCTGATTGAAGTATACTGCTTGACTAGTAGTGTACTACATTTGAATGGTTTCGGTCTGATTTATTATAAGAATGGAAGGCACAGTTTTCTCTCATCTCTAAAGAGCTCAACAGTATGCAGTGTCCCGTTCGTTTTCTCCATAACGCATTTGATTATTACTCTTGATATCAAACTCGTTTTAAGAAAAAAGTTGGTTAATCATGACCTCGGGGAAAAGAACTACACAACCCACAACCCTACAGTGTCACAGCGCCATCTCTGATTTGTTGAGCACGCTGTTACCATGGAGATGTTTACCGCACCCAAGACATTCAGCTGTTGGCACAAACTTGTAAAATATTACAGCATTATTATGAACTTAAAGATGAATGTTGAAAGAAGGTCCATGTACGTTCAGGAAGAAGCGGCTAAACTATGGTTTGGTCTCGTTGGAATTGCAATGGATTGTGGGATGTGTAGTTCCTTCACTTCATGAAAAATATATCCCTTGGTTGGCTTGGTTACAGGATTAAAAATATTTATTTTCTAAAATCTCAATGGAGGATATGATCTGGAAAATTTAATTCCAGAACCAGAGTCGCCAAAAAAGTGAGCGGTCACTTTTGAGCTCCATGGAAAGGAAAACTCATTTATACTTGTTTTATCTTAACAGTGATATTATTTCTAGTCTTTGATAGTCGTCTCTGGAGGTTTCGACATTTCTTGGTAGAGTTTGGGACTTTTACCTTCTTCCTGTCTTCTGAATATTGTTGGTCCTCAGACCAGCCTAAAGGTACGTTACCACCAAAAAGTGGACAGGTTTAGCACATCAGACTGAGCTGTTCTGAGGTGGGCACTTAGCTCTGATCACTGAGCAGGACTTCTCGTGTGGTTATTGGGACAGACCGTTAGTCTGCATGACAATCCCACCCTTCGATGAAACATTTGTCTAAAATGAAGGTACGAAAAATATTCAAGAAACCGAAAAAAAAGCAGGATAATGTCTCCATAATTTATCTTCTTATCTTCTACATTTCGAGATCAGTATTCCAGATTTCCAAACATGGTGTCACTTCTTTGGCCAAAAGGGAAACAAGATGGAAAAGATCTGACATTTCCTACCTTAATGTGTATTTAACGCCCACTCAATTGCATTTTTTAATCTTCACCAGGACATCACAATATTTGTAGACTATAAATGTCAATTTTAAAAAACTGTTTTCACACTCCATACCTTGAAATATAAACTGTGGAAGGTGACTTTAGAGCTCCAACATGCATGAAATATCAGTGTTTTTTTCCTACTGAGCCATCAAGAGGCTTCACTCCATTAGCTGTAAGGTGCTTATTGAAGAAGCAGTAATAATGTTTGTACACCTTTAGCATGAAAACATTATACGGTGGGGGCTTGACTGGAGGAAATGACACCTCGTCATCCGGCATGAATGAAATGGCTTTGAAGCCTGTCTCGAGGTTATGACTAAAGACTTGGCTCCATCTGCTGGTTCCCTGCTAATAGCCTGCATGACTAAATCTGATTTGATTAGCCGCTCCGTCTGACACTTCAAGTCTCACAAACTTAAGAGTTTGAGAAGGGGCAGAAAAGCCTGAATCACAATAAACAGCAGTGAGAGAGGGAGGGAGAGGGGGGGGGGGGGGGGGGACCTCATCCTCAGTGTTTGCTCAGCTGCTGCTCACCTGTAGGTTCATTTCAGGTGTTAAAAGAGAGGACTGGTGTCACTTAATGTTGCAGCTTATCGGAGATTATCTATATTAAGCAGCTATATGTAAATGGTGAATCAGTTCTACATCACAAACAGCAGGATGTTGAGTTTATCCTCAGTCTCCGGTACAGTGTGAGTTGCTTCCTAATACCTTTACCCGAGTCCAGGATGTGTAATTTACTTCAGTATTTAAATGTTACCTTCCTTAATTTAGAGGAGAATATTGTAGTTTTAATTGGTTACGTCACCGATAACATGAAAACAAAAATGGCTTTTACTGGCCATTAAAGGTGTCATATGTAGTAGTAAATATGGGTGTTGCCCGAGAGGTTGCACTGCCTAAAAGAATTAAGTCAAGAATCGAAAGTCTCTTCTCTTATTCGCAGGAATTTAACACCAAAGCTTACTGGACAGGCTGGAACATAATTGGCTGCAGTATCCATCTGCTCCTGGGAAATTTTTGTGTGCTATTGAAGTAGGTGTACTCTAAACCCAGAGGGAAAAAAAACACTAGGCCCGACCAATATGGGATTTTTGGGGACGATACCGATGTCAATTGGGGAGAAAAAAATCTGATACCGATATATTGGCCGATATCTTTCTTAGATCTATGAAATCTTTAGAGATAGATATAAATTGACACATTTATTGCATTGATCCCTCAAATGCAGTTATCAAACACAAGTAGCTGAGCATGTACATGCGTCACCACTTGACACTCTGGAGAGTGATGATGCTTGTTGTAATCCATACAGCGCCCTCTGCTGGTGAAAGAGAACTGCTAGTGTAATATAATAAAGTTCAAATGAAATGCTATTTGACTGGTGAATAAATAGAGTAATGTTGGCTCATATCTGCCATAAAATTTGCCGATACTGATAGTCACTGGATAAGCTAATATCGGCCAATATCGTCGGCTGGCAGATTAATCGGTCGGGCTCTAAAAAAAACAACCTATGTATTCTCTAGACTATTTCCAAGCGTCTTGTAATTCTACCCCCAAACTTCACCTGGAGGATAGTCACAAAGCAGTCAGTGATTGTCAAAAAAAACTTCACCCTGTGACTCTCCTTACAGTGCTTTAGGCTTTCTCATCCAATCAGAGAAGCTGAAATATTCATAGTAAACACCTAGCTCCGCTACTGTCAAATAAAATGAAATGCGAGCTAAACTGAGACTTTGCAGCTACTCAAGAGGACTTTTTGGGTTTTATAATTTGAACTCTATTAAAGTTGTTATTTTTTTCACTCTGCACCAGCGTAAAGCAGCAAATAGTTTCAGTGTCAAAGGAGGAACACGGGTCCTGTTCTTTCCAGTTCCAGTGACAGTGTGCAAACAGCAGCAGAAACAATAGAAAAGAGATGAGCAGCATAGAGCACAGGCACAAAACTCATAAAGGCACCAATCTATCCTTTTAGCCCTTTCATGTGCACGTTTGATACCTTCTGATTGAGTTTCTGTTGCCATGAATAAAACAATAAACAGATTATTTCTGTCCTCAGACACAGAATGTGTTCGGCTGCCAGCTCCGCTCTCCTCTTTGATTGAAGCCGTCTGAAGTATGAAAAAGGTTCATGACGATCCCAGGAGTAACAGTGACAGCACAGGTTTTAAAAAAAAAATGTTTCTCCTTTGTTGGCATTTAAGAATCGCACCAGGTTTGAGATCAATTTACTACAAGTCACTGTTACTTTAACCATAAAGTAAAGCAGACATCCATTGATGTTCAGTCATTTCAGAGAGAAAGATGAACGTTCTTTTAGCAGACTTTGAAATAAAGATGATGAAAAATTACCTTTGCTAATGTAATTACTGGTTTCTTTTTCTGTTTCCACCTGCAGTTCTGCTTGTCTGTTAAGGTTGCTAAATAATTAATTGAATTGAGAATGTGTTGGTTTTTATTCATTTACAAACAGGTTGAAACTCTATTATCAGACTTTGAAGCTTGATTGGATTCATTTAATTGAACATAACGTCTGTTTTTACTCGTGTTTCTTCCTTAATTGTAAAAACATATTTTTAAATGAATGAACTTTAATCACATTTTGTTCTATAATTAGTAGTTTAATCCAGAGTCTTTTAACGTGGCAGAGGATTTTCCTCGACATATTCTCGAAGTTCTTCTGCTTTAAGAACTTAATGGTGATGTTTTAGGATTGCAGATAATTAAATTGACAAATTGTAGTGCAACATTTTTAAATCAATCAGCACTTCAGCTGCATTCAAGAAAATCACTTTGGCAAGCCTTAATCCAAATTACAAAATTCAAGTACGTTTCCTGCCGTTGGGAAATGAAGGGAGATCAATGGATGTAGAAAAAAAGAAAACATAGCATGCATTTGAAAACAGTGAATTTGTATTGATGGAGTTAAGTATGCAGAGCCCCCCGGTTAGGCCCTGTAAGAAACACAGTCCTCATAATGCTGTGAAAAATAAAGGTTAAAGATGTTGTTAAATTTGACACTTTTTTCACCTCCACCAAATGATCGGACTTTTGAAACATACATGTGAACGTCGCCAGTGTCTCTGCTTCAGCCATGTTTGTGTCACATACCTCAACAGGGGGCAGTGGTGAAATGTACGCTCCTCCCGCCACTGGACTCGAACCGGCAGCCCTCCAATCTCCGCCCCAGTAAAAGAAGGGGGGGGAGGAGTAGGAGGCGGCAGGCGAGTGGGGCAGGGTGTAGGACAGGGAGGGGGAGAGGGGCAGCGAGCGGGGCATGGGGGGAGTGCCGGCCCCTTTCTTGGAGCCCTTTTGCTGCTGCTGCGGGTGCTGCTGCTGGCGCAGGGCGAGGGACGGGGACACGGTCAAGGAGAGGGGGAAAGGGTGAGGCGGGGTGCCGCTGGCCCGGCGGCCGCAGGTGTGCGGCGGGCCCAGGGCGGGAGAAGGGTGGAGGGACAGCGAGAGGGACGGAGGGAGCGAGCGAGGCCGGGGATAGGGAGGGTTACTCACGGATTGTCGTAAGGGTTGAAGGGGGGCAGTGGGAGGGACCTCCATGCTGGGCTGCTTCCCGGTGGCTATGCTCTTCCGCCGAGCGCGATGATCTAAGAGAGCGAGAGAGAGAGAGAGAGAGAGGGAAGAGGTCGACAGGTGAGTCTCTGATACACATCAGTGAAAAGGAAACATCACACCAAATGAAGACAGGATGGAATATTACAAAGCTGAGGCGCAGGGAGAGCAAGAGGAAGTGAAGAGAGAGAGAGAGAGAGAGAGAGAGATGGAGCCCATTGTGGAAACTAACAGCGGCGACAGAGCGGTTATTGACAGTCCGCCTGAAGGAATGAAAAAAGGCCAGGAGAGAATATGAGAGCTAGATAGAGGTCAAAGGTGAGCGAGGCATAAATAAAACCATACAGGGTCACACCCATCCACCAGCAGAAGCACAAATACGCCTTCATCTGTGCAGGAGATGAGGTTGAGGAAGTGGGCGAGAGACTATTTGAGGGATAGATTTTCTGTCTGGACTTCGGATGAGGTGAATGTTAACAGTGTGTATACTGAGAGGAGGAGGTGAGAGGGGAGGGGCTGGAGAGGATGCAGAGATGGAGGGGAGTGAGCATTAGACAAACAAAGCCTTTTATTGACTTCCGTCAGTGAGTCGCTGCCTAATGCACTGAGCTGGTCAGTAAGGGAATAAACTCCTGTCCTACACTTGATTGATGACAGAAAGAGTTTAAATGTGAAGTTAGAGAACACAAGAAACAACACACAGGAGGATTGCTTGACCTGGCTGGCCTGTTTATCCACTGCAGCGCTGACAGATTTAATTAAAAAACTGTACAATGTTGCCTTTATATAATCTCTGTATCGACAGCCACAAGCAGCCCTTCACAGACTTAAATCACAAAACTCTCCGTGTTTCTATCCAACTCTGGAAAGGTTGTTCGCCACAGACTAAATCTCTGAGATCGCGGCGTAGACCTGCTCTGTTTGCAAAGTGTCTTCAGATAACATTTGTTATGACTTGGTGATATAAAATAAAATGGATTTGCTTTGCGACGATGAAACTGTCAAATTTCTGCAACAATATAAAATCAACTTAGCAGAAGATCTGGTTCGTCTGACCTCTCTTTGGTCTCCATCTCAAGGCCATCCTCGAACTTAAACTGGTCCAGAGCTAAATATCCCGCTTAAACATCGCATCAACTTCGAAATTCTGCTCCTCACCTTTAAGGCCATCCATAACCTCGCTCCTCTGTACCTCTCTGAACTCCACATCAACACACCCACCCGCACTCTCAGGTCTTCTTCTTCCATTAAACTCACCGCACCACCCGCCCGCCTGACCACCATGGGGTCCAGGGCCTTCAGCCGCTCTGTAATATTGACTGTCTCTCAATTTTTAAATCTCATCTCAAAACAAATCTTTTTAAACTGGCATTTTCAGTCTGATCATTCTCCGTCTGAATCCTCTACACAATGATTTCATAAACTGTTGATTTGGCTTTTTAATGTTAATTTTACTGAAGTATTGTTCCTTTGTTGTTTTTATCTCTGCTTTGTAAGGTGACCTTGAGCGCTATGTAATAAAAATGAATTATTATTATTACTAGCACGCACAAAACCAAAATCTTCTCCACAGTCTTTAAAATAGATTTTTGGTTTTGATTTTCATATCCTATTTTTCCATGATTATTTTAAAGAATGTGTATTTGACACGTAGATTTCAAGGCATTTAAAAACTATCAAGGTGCCAAGGATTTGAAACAAGTCTGGTTGAAACTTAAAAGCACATCTTTCCGAGGTGCCAGATAGCCTAGCGGTTATGATGTACGCCCCATGTACTGAAGCTGTGGTCCTCGTCGCAGCGGCCGTGGGTTTGAATCCGACCTCGGCCCTTTTGCTGCATGTCATCCCCAACTCTCTCCTCCAAAAACACTTCCTGCCTCTCCTCAGCTGTCCAATACAATAAAGGCAAAATATCTGAGTTACCATAAAATTGGCAACACACATAATAAAAGGCGCAAATCTTCCGTCATCATCATTCGGCACATTTGGAAACCACAGCCACCTGTAAAATCTGTTGTGCTTTTCAAAGCGGTGTGGACCTGCTGGTGGAGCTAGATGAAAAGTCAACCTGCTCATGGTGTTGTCAGATCATTGACAGGCCTGTTATCAAGACCATTTAAATTGTTTCAGAGGGGGCCAACTTCACTTAAAGGAGGACCAGAAGATCTGTGAGTTTATACAGCAACAGGTGGAAATGGACCTGGTTATGAAGGGTCACTGCATTGAACACCCGGTGTACAAGTTGTAAGAGGGTCTCAGTATGGTTAGGGTTAAGGCGCTTAAACTTTCTGCTAAGGTTGATAAAAACAATGATTGTGTTTTAGGTTTAGATACACTACAACAAAGTAACGATCGATAAAGGAAACGAGGAAAGTGACTTTTGTCAGAAGAACTCAAATGTTGGTCCCACCCTGGTTGTCTTGGAATGGAAAAATTTCAGGAAGATTTAAGGACAGCTGGCCGCACACCCATCAAAGTGTGAAGGTTGTTCTGTGGCATGGGAGGGAAAGAGGGCGGGGGTCTCAGGAGCGTAGATGTAAGCGATGGCAGACGCAGCATTAGAGTGTATCGCCTTGATGACAGCTTTTTGCCTTTTATATCGCTACATGTCATTTGGACATATTCAAAGAATAATGTCTTGATTGCACCAGTTTGGCAGAGGACCTGAAGACAATTTCAACAAAAATAAAAAAAAAAGTGTATCTGGATAAAATGACCAACCCTGCCTTTAAGTCAACTTGAGATTGCTTTAAGCGGTGAGCGTGGTTAGAAAGGATTAAAAAAAAAAAGATTCTAGCTTCGACTCCACCTCCGCCCCCACACTGAATAATATGTTCAGTTATCAGAAGTCGTCAGCATGTAGCAAATTTCTACAAGATGAAGAGGAAATGGTTCCTTAAGTAACAAAGCCTGGATGACCACCGATGATAAAAAAATGATATTCATGGTATATTGATCATCTCCAGGGTGAAATCAAACCCGGATTTACATGGTTGCACATTTTGGTCTCTCACTGTTTTCTCTCTCAAGTCTATATCTAGTTTTATGTCCTCCATTTATTTTATGTCCTCCATTTATTTTTAGCTCGATCAAAGAATTGTCCACAGTGCGATAACCTTCAAGCAAAAAATAAGTTGGGTGCGTCCTCTCGTTTGTTCGTTCTTGTCGATTTCTCCAGCCTGTAACTCTGCCATGTTCATCATGCTGTCTGTCTTTGCTTTTTTCCTTTTTCCTTTGCACTCAGCCTCCTCTGTCACACAGTCACACTAATACTCAGACACACACACACACACACATACGCCTCTCCTCTCCCACGCAGCTACTTTACATAATTCAAATAGTGCATTTATCCCTCTACCTCTCTTCAGCCTCTGATACTTCTCTCTCTCTCTCTCTCTCTCTCCTCTTCTCCTTGTTTTCATACCGTCCTCTCCTTCAGATTCATTGTGGCATCTAGAACCCTCCATCTTCTCCTTATTACCTTTATCTGTATTCCCCTTTTTCTCTCCCCCCATCTGGCCCTTTTCCTCTTGCTCGCTTTCATTTACCTGTCCAAATGGCAATCTTTTTTCACCACCAGCCTGCCCGTCTCTCTGTCTGCAGTCCTAACATTTTCTCCAACCCACGCAAGCAGGAGAAAAAAAGGATGACCGGTGAGCTGTTTGTCGGCCAGCCGAGACATCAAACTGTGCCAGGGTCTCTTTGCCCACAGCTCCCACACTACCGTATCAAACTCTGGAGGCAGGGTGACTGACTGGTGGAGGAGTCTGTCTAAATTAAATTCCAGAGAGCGGGGATCTTACATGAGAAGGTTAGTGACAAATCACAGGGGAGGGGAAGTGAAAATCAAGCTTTAGTTAAATGCCAAAACTGAGAAGGTTTTTGACCGTTTATTGACATTGCATGAAAAGCAAGTTCATTTTGGTGGAATAACAGTTTGCAATTCGGTTACAAAACCTTAATTAGCAAAATGTTAAACCTATGATGTCAGATGGAACGTCACAAAATGAAGATAATGATACGGTTGGTAGGCGGTTGATTTGAAGCAGCAACCTCTGGCGTTAAGAGATAAAGACAATGCAACTTTTTGTTTTGATGATTTTAAGGCTAAGAGGTATTTCATACTTAATCATGGGTGCAGGTACAGTAGGTTGACTGACAGGTGGCCGCCTCTCTGTCTATTACTAAAACAACTAAAAGTTAGGTAGAGTTAGCATTGCAATTAAGCGACCAGCCTCGACCAGCATTGCCCAGAGTTTCCACGAGAATCGTGCACACCGATCACTCCCGCTCTCTCTAGTCAACGCTCATGTTTCCACTGCACACACGTGTTCATTTTCGAAAGTGACCGCTGCAAGCATGCCTCAAACTGGACAGAGCAGATCGACCCGGAGAGGAAGTCAGACAAGGGGAAAGCACAGGACATCCGCTCGATTTCAGAATAAAACACAATTTACAGACTCCTGATCGTATATCCCATTACTTTGTCAAAACAGGCATCAAATGAACAACATATCAGCCTTGGAAAGACAAACTTTCCTGTTGTTTGCACGGGATGCTCATGGCTGTGCTCTGCTGCGGTCAGGCTTTGGCAACAGACCCTGAACAGTGGGGTAGGATGCGTGCCCTCAGATGGAGCAAAACCACTGCACGCATGGTTACTGTGGAAACAGCCAGTTAGGCTTCATAACTGCTCTTAAGCAAAAAATGCGGGACGTCACAGAGACTACGTCCAAGTTTTATACATTATGGCTTATTAAGTAGTAAGTGTAAGTCAGAAATTTTTCAAAAGTGTACCTTTAGTTTGGAGATATTAAATAAGTTTTACCTCCTGACCTTTCCTTCAAGATGTCCTCTTCTTTCATGTCAGCCCTTTCTTCTTGTTACTCCGCAAGAAGTGTTAATTACCAGCGATCGTCATGGGTGACGCCCTGCACAGCTAGAGGTTGAGCCATCATTATGTCTGCATCATAACTGCAGCCATCTCACTGAGAAGGCCTCAGAATAACGACGTCAAGATCCACTTCTGAATATATTGTTTCTCAAACTAATTAGCTTCTCCTGGAGGAGCAGATTGTGCCGAGGAGAGAATGGTGATTTAAGACTTAACTGGCATCAGCACTACTGTAAAATAAAATAAAGTGTGATCCGTCTCTGTGGTTTTAGCTATAGACGGTGAGATCAGGGAAGAAAAAACAAGCAGTCTGTGAGTTCTTGTGCAATCCAAACCCTCTGGGAGGGGTAACATTTGGTCCTTTTGGTGCCAACTTGGAGACATACAACTCAGAGAGCGCATGTTTTATTACATCCTCCAGTGGAGGGCTTCATTCAGGTCATTGGAATCTTGATATTGCTGGAAATCTACCAACTCTTTGTTTGGCAAAGGTAGAAGCGGCTCTTTACCGAAACGAGATTAATAAAGTATTTCTGACTCTGATTGTTGTTTCTCCCTAAAAGTGCTGAATTTGTTCAACCACAAAGTCTACTTTCTATGTTTAAATAATGACTCTCTACAAGGTCTCCCTCTGAACATAGATTATTCAAATGATCCAGCAGGAAGTCCATTTATATTTTTACAGCTGGTGACATTGCACTCTCTTTGCCGTTTGATCTTAAATGGAGCAATGCAGAATGAATTGAAATCACAAGATGACCTTACTATATGATCAGACATTAAGGAAACATGCTATGTTGAAGTACTGGCTTCTCTGACAACAATGCAGCAGCCAGTATGTCCTCCTTCTAACTTTAGATTCGCTACAGAATGTTTTCTTTTGTTTTGACCAGAGAAGGCTGTCGGTTTAGAGGCACCCCCACACGGCCGTTTTGGACGCCCCTGGGTCAGCCCAGTAAACGGCAAACCAACAGGCGTTACAGCGATGGAAGCGGGCAAGAGAACTGGTTCAGATAGAAGTGATTGTACCCGACCTAAAAAGCCTCTGCATGTTTCTAATAAGCTCCACGAGCAGAAACGTGCTCAAACTAGGATCAATATTGGAGATGCTTTTGAAAAATGGAGAGAGGTTAGAACGAAGAAAGGTTTACAGACTGATGCAGAGCTGGATAAACACTGAAGCTTCAGAGTCCACCACATGGCAACCTGCGTGAGCATCGTCTCTAGGAAGGAGGGGGCGAGGTGGAAACAGGTCTCACCAATGTTTTGAAACTGGACAGCAGTACCAATTTTAAATGTAGAGTAACATATTGCTCCTTTCAAAGTTCCTCTAATGCTGCCCATCATGGTTGAATCTTTGTCTGAAACACTGAGTTCCCCACATTGTCGACCATCAACTACACTTACTGTAAGTCTTCTAAGTAAAACCTGTCCTCTGACCGGATTTTCATGTTTCGTCTGTTTCGGTTGACTCGGGACGTTTCTGGGCGGGGAGTAGGTGTCTCCCCAATCCAATGATAGCACGCTGGCGAGTTTAGGAGTGGATACAATTCAGCGATTCGCCGTGATTCAAACTGGAGTATTTGAAGGATATTAATGCAGCGGCAAAGAAGAGAAAATATAATCATAGTGAGCCAAAATGTCAAGCGGGTAAAGCCCGTCCAAAACAACGGTGAACCTTGGGTTAGCTTTCACCCGCGGTTGCAGGGTTGGCCTGCTTTCTGTTGGACAGGCAGACGCCAAACACCGGCAGTTAGCTTGTGCTAATGTGTGGTAGCTTAGCAGTAAAAACACACTACAACCTGCAGTGGGTTAGGGTTGAAGAGTTAATGAGTGCGCTTCTGGGATGAAGGGCCAGGTTTGAATGTTGTGCTTACAAGCTCCAACGAACATTGCTACTGACTCTACCTTTAATTTTAAAGCCCAACTCTATGAGCATTTCTATTTGAAGAGTGATAAACGTTACAGAGGCACTTTCAGCAGTTTGTGTTCACATCTTTATTTCATTAACAAGTTGCTGAGCAAGAATCCCCGCACCAATGTAAGATTTCACTTCCTTAATCCCCAAAGAGACTGTGAAGCAGTGTCGGGATTAACATGCAGTTTAAAACACAAAAACATGATATTCATAGACTCCTCCGGTGTGAACACACTGTCTGCTTCAATTCAGATCCATCTGTATTTGTACCCACACATGGGCCAGACTCTGAGTGAGAAACACTGATTCTGTATCGTGCAATTTGTAAGAGTGTCCACAGAGGGTATAATTTGATTGATTTACAGAATCCACAATACTCAGTCAATCATGACTGTAAATGAAAGACGCACAGGTCTGCTGCATGAAGCCTTACAGAGAGCACAAGACGCTCTTATGTGTTAAGCACAGCTGCAGTGTTAGCCGGTGAACAAGGTTAAGAGCTCCTCTGTGGGTTTAACCCTCCTGCTCTTAGTCTGCGAGCAATTATTTACAGTGAGTGCAAAGACGACTGTGAGCCTGCTGCAGATGGCAGCAATAACTCCGTCTGTAGCTTTATTAGAAAGTGCATAATGTGTATCAGTCATTATTGGATTATTGCTTTATTCAACGGATAAAGTGCACATTATCAAACATTTCTGTAAAAACAAAGGTACCGCCAAACGGACATTTTAAATCTGCTGCGTCTGGATGTTTCATACTGTAGTGAACTTGAAAATGATGTTCATCAATTTAAATTTTTGGTTAACATAGACATATAAAGGATCACATCAGATTGTAATCTGTTTTTTTTTAGATGTTATTAATTACACACCACTCCAGCCAATCAGAATCGAGCAGCCGGTATGAGTAACACTGCTGTATCAGAAAACTGATGCTCCACTGAAAAATATCTACCTGCCTCCTCGTTATATGGAAACATTACTTAAAGAAAAGACCAACAGGAAGCCTGAACATGACTGAGCTCCCAAACCACAGACAGCTACTTTGGCATCAAAAACTCGTCATTATGAGCCAGTACACATAACGTATGGCTTTAACATATTCAGTTAGAGTTGCAGTGACGTGACTAAATGTGTTCTTGGTCTGAAGGTTGATATTTTTTTCCATCGTAATGTCCAAGGAATTTAACAAATTTTGCAAGAGGGGGTCCCCGCTGAGGTTAATGCTATATCTGGGTCATTGGTTTGGCAAAGTTTGGGATATCCTGATGGGGTTTTTTCTCTTTGCCTGATTCTGTCATTATTTCAAAACCCTTCAATAACAAAGAGAATATAAAAAAGAAAATGAGGTTAATCCAAAGTTATTGGAGTGTTTATTGGAATAGTGTAAACTCAGGCCAGGGAATAAGATGAAGAGAAATTCAAAGTTTCAGGAGATCAACACAAACGTTATTTAGAAATCTAGCTTTTTTTTTTTTTTTTTTTTTTTTATCTCTTCAATGAGTTCATGCAATATTTGGAAAATTTAACATTTATCCACCGATGATTTAGTTGGAAGCTCTGGAGAAAACTCACGTCGGTAGAGTTTAAATTTAAATACTTTTAATTCAGTTTAAGGGAATAATTTATTAACAAGCGCAACTGAGGAGAAGAAATAGATTCAACTTTTTTTATTAATGGATGTAAACAAGCTGAATCCAGAAACTCTTCAAATGAAGGTCAGACTGAACTTCATTAGATGGCTAAAAAATTGTAGAGGGATTATAATGTGAAAATACATCCACCTATTATATCTATACTGATCCCAGCAGTCATTGGGCAAGAGGCGGGGTTACACACTGGACTGTTTGTCAGTCAACCACAAGGCTGACATATAGACAGACAACCAGCCACACTCACATTCACACCAACCAACAGGCAATTTAGATTCACCAGTTAACCTGACGAGCATGACTTTGGACTCTGGGAAGAAGCCGGAGTAACACGCCTGCATGCAACCTCCACATATAAAGGTTCCTGTCAGACGGGGATTCGAACCAGGAACCCTCTCGCTGTAAGGCAACAGCGCTAACCACTGCACCGTGCAGACTTGTAATGCAGTTTTAATGTAATTTTAGTTTAAAGCTGTACAACGCAGACCTCAAATCCAACCGTTTCCTGGAGGTTAATGGTCCAGAAAACCGGATGTGTTCCAAACAGAAAGCCCCTTTCACACTTTACAATCATCAAACAAATATTGAACAGCCTTAATGGAGGTTCTTTAGTCATTCAAATTCACCAGGAACTGTTTCATTTATTTATTTAAAGGACAGTGCACATTAATCAACATTTCTGTAAATGTGCCAGTGTTAGCCAGCAGGCTAATTTTCAACTGTTTGAGAGGGGTTTAAAAAAAAGAAGTTTTTTTGTGTTCAGTGCCCTTTGTCTGTCTGTTTGAAAGCTGAATTATAAAAAGATTTAAACGTCTGATTTTAATGATGCTTGGTGGAAGGTTGAAGTGTTGGCAATGAAAAAACAAACATTACATTTTGTCCACAAACAAGCAAAGATATATCCATGTGGATTTCTTTTAGTATTGAACATGTATGCAGAGTTGTTGTAGTTGCTGCACAGAAGAATACACCGCTGGCCTTGGTGGAGGTTTGCACGCTTTTAGTGCCCTTCTACTCTCATCTACTAACCTGGAATTTTTTTCAGCCTTGCCTTCAACACCCGGTCCTCCCATCAATGTCACAATCTGAGCCTGTATGAAAACTTCTTTTTTTCACAGATGGACTGGATGCAAACTCGCACTGCAATGTTTTCACCTGCTTTTCAGCTAAATTATAATCCAGAAAGAAAGCAGCTTCAATCACCAAAACATCAAACAGAGTTCCACTGTGCTCTGATAGCTTGTGTCTGTCTGGGTCCTGAGAACATTTCAAAACACATCCTATAACTTCAAGTCATATCTAAAGTGTTCGGTTTAGGATCTGATCTAGGGAAAAGGAAAACATGACAGATGAACTATTCCAAAGTCAAAGTCCATATCCTACACAAGGATGAGAAAAGTGTTTAGCCAACGCGTCTTGATTTACAGATACTGAAGGCTCCTGTGAGGAGTTTGTGGTGGGCGTCAGATTAACAGCACGCTGCAGAAACAGACGTTTTATTTTCCATGACTAGTATTGATTCAAAGTTGCATTTTAGACATTTAAAATAAAGCAGGATACATGTACAAGACAAGGTCAGCCACAAGATTAATCTCCCTGCTTTGTCCACAGGTGGTGCCAAAATCAATAAAACCTGAGAGTTCCTCACAGGAACTTTAAAGATCACATATTAAACTTGTTTTCAACCAGTGTAAATAAGTCTCAGAGCTCCCCAAAACATGTGTGTGAAGTGTCTTGTTCTAAATCCACTCTGATCCTGTATTTGATCATGTCTATAAACCCCTCTATTTCAGCCCTGCTCAGAACAGGCTGTTTCTGTGTCTGTAGCTTTAAATATAAATGAGCTGTGTCTGACCACGCCTCCTCTCTGGAAGGGCTCGGGTGTCTCTGGCTTTCTTGCAGCATGCCCCTTGCTCTTGATGTGGATATGATTAGTGAACATTGAAGGGGTAAAATTGTCCTTCACATCCTCAATATGCTTCGTGGGGAAATTCATGGTCATAATTGTAACAATGTTTTAATACATTGCAACTTGGCCCTTTAAGTTTTAGGGACGGAGTGCATTTTTATGCCTGAGAAAAATGGGATTACCCTCTTCAAAACATTTATTTGTCCTCTATGTATGAATTAAATATTCAGCATTTTTTACTCATATTTCTTACTTCTGTTTTTGTTTGCTTAGTTTGTTCTGTTTTGTTTCTGTTTCTGATTATTTTAGTTTTGCTTCCGTTATTGTCGACCAAACTTGGAGAAATCCTCCTTTAAACTCTTCCTCTCTTGACTCAGGATTTAGGATACGCTGTTTGTTGAAGTCTAAACTTGAACATTAAGTCAGCTCCTGTTCACTTTAAAGAGTATTTTCACTTTTTGCCTTCATACTATAGTACAGAGTCCACTTGCAAAAAGCCTCAAACAGGATTTGAACCCATTTTAAAGCAGTAACCCGGGTTTGGATTGCCTTTGAACATCCACCTGCATTCGTTCCACATGCTGCATTAACTGTTATTCTGTAAAAGCAGGCGCCGTGAGCACATCACATATTTTGGAAAATGATGCGCTTCAACTTGAATGGAGAGCAAAATTCCCTCCTTAAACATAATGAGCCGTACCTGCTTCTTTGTACACTTTGCATGCACAGAGAGGGAGAGGAGTGGGCGTGAGCATATGTATAAAATCATCTGTACGCTCAGTCTTTATATGAGGCGGTTTGAGGTGGGTGGAGTCAGCGGGGTTGAGAAAAAAAGACATCGAAAACTCTGTAGAAACGGCGCGCTCGTTGTTCCTTTTGTCAAACCCTCTGCCTCCTCGTCTAAATGAATCAAAATCCATTAAGCTTTTTCCCTTTTATTAAAGTGTTAACAAAAGGTCTGCAACGAAAAGTCTCGATCGGTCCATTTAAATCTATTCCTCGCTCTCTTTCTGATCCCAACACAGGCTCCGTGTTCCGTTGCCATGGTTACGTCTCTTCTTTTTTCTTCTTTCCCCCACTGAAGTGCCTTACATTTCAGTTTCAAATATACTTTACAACGAAACTCTAACGGGAGACGGTGCTCAAGTATTTGTGCACACATCGGTCTGTTGTACACTACTTTGACACACACACACACACACACACACACTAGCAGAGAAAAGAAAGGTGTTAAATCAGCCGCAAACACTCTCAGTCAATCATTTTAAAGCTTCATTAGCTCTGGAGTCACTGCTGATGACTGACATGATGTGCTGACTCAAAGTGCGAAGGCATTTGTTTCCACTCGCTTGTTGCACTTCTTTTGAAATTTAATTATGTAACTTTTATTGCCAGATGATGTAAAGGCATGAAAGGCAAGACATGAAAAAACAAAAAGGCCTCATCATGTCACACTGGAGTTGTGATTCAGTGCATCTGGGGTCAGGCTGCAGGTAGACGTGCTTGTCTCTTATATTTAGCAGGTTAATAAATCATCCGTGTGCAGAAATAACATTGTTCTTATTGTGACTCTCGCTGTGCTGGAATGTTACTCCGGCTTTTGGAAAGACAGCCAGCTGCATGCCAATTAAGATTTCAATCTATTATGAAGAAGAAAAAAAAAAAGGGAGAAAAGTGTCCAGCCAAATGTGGAGAAATAAACCTCACCTGTCAAATTACTGTCACAACAAAGACGGCTGAATATCCAGCTGGAGTAAACATGGGATGTTTATCTCACTGCTGTTTGAAAAGTGGGCTTTATTTATTGTGCAATATTTTAACCAGGTGTACAAATTCTCTGTGACATTTAAGGCCTATGCACACTGAGTCCGTTTTTTTTGGATGCATTTTTTGGATCTGTAATCAGGAAAAAACACAACGTTACGCACAGACACCTTGCACACTGAAGACAGTTTGGATGCGTATATTTTTGTATTTCATTGCGAAAATGTGAACTCAATTTTCTTCACTTTATAAACATTTCTATAATCCCAATAACAATGATATTACCAACAATTAGATAGATCTGAACTCCTCTTACTTAGAAAGTGTTTTTTTTAAATCTCATAAAAACAGACGGTAGAATATCAGAAGCTGAATCATTTCAGTAACAGAACTCATTTCCCCCGGGTGCATCAACAATTGCAAAGACATAACAGAAATTTGTTCTGTAACACATGTGCACAGACTGATCCTGCATGGTTTGTTGTATGAGTTACACAAACAGCGAGTGTGCATGGAGGGACTGTAACTGTATGTACAGTTTTTTTTGGACCAATCACAGCGCTGTATATCTGAGTTTGTTTGGCTAAATTTACAGCTACAGACTTCAGTAGGCTGCAGGATAACATAACAAATCACTCACGACCACCAGCCGCTATCTGCATGATAAAAACAGACATATGAGAGTGCACTTAATGAAGTATTCATACACTCTGTAATATCAACCTTTAAGGACCTGTTGCTTTGTGAATGTCCATGAAAATCTTGCAGAAAAACATCTTTTCAAAGACTGATTTGTCCTCCTGTTTGCACAGAGGATCTCCATGGCGCCTACACACATTCCTTAAACACAGCCTTCTTTTCACTGAGACCCCGCACACGGATTCAGCAGCAGTACATTTATTTCACACCATGCTGATTTATTATCCATCAATCTGCAGATTCCATACGGTGGTCACCGTGGGCGGCGGGATCTGATGGACCTGACTGATCAACTATGATCTGTTCACGACTACTTTTTACAACCAGCTGAAACTTTTTTAACAGGAGAGGGATTCAAATGCTTCAAAGCAGACAGTTTGAATTCTATTAAATTCCTGTCCACTTTTTGTCAAATTTAGGAATATCACCCTAACTGTCTGCGTTATTTCTAATTAGCAGCCAAAAGCGTTGGAGCGCTGCACTCTGACCTCTGCCTCACTCGTGAAGAAAGGAGCTTCACCATGAGAGCACTACAGATTACTCCCTCTATTTGAGACCAATTTTCCCTCAGGCTACCAATGCTCTAGATTCTGGTATCAGTTTTTTTTTTATTTGGAAGTCGTGGAGTCATGTTCTCGGTCTTCTTCAGACCAAAAGATCTCCCAGAGGAGTACGGGGGGGGGGGGGGGGGGCTGTATCTGTTTGAATATGAAGTTTAAATATCAAGTAAAGAATGTGACCAAGCAGTTACATACGCCTGATTCCTAATCCAAATACACATCTCATGTTGGAGTAATAGTTTGACACCATTGACGTGAACTCATTTTCTCACTTGGTGAGGGTTAAAAGAAAAGATCTGAAGCATTCCTGTTTCTGGCTTCATATTTCATATTTAGCTAACCAACAATTTAAGATCCAACATGTGCAAGGAGGAAAGTGGCTTAGCTTAGCATAAAAATGACCTTAAGGGCTGTGTTGCTTTATGAAAGGTAACAATTCGTTATTTAAGCCTCTTTCACACAGGAGTGTCGGACCCAGACATTTCCAAAGTTCCGTGTTCACACTTGCCCCTCACACCGAGAAGTTCTTCTTGTTGGACGAGGGGAGTAATGGGACGGCCGACGGGTCTTGAGAGGCAAGACATGACCCCTAATGTCTGCTGTATAAGTCTCAGTGCAAGCTACACAATGACAACATATTACAGTTATAGGACGTATCCACAGTATTGATTGAAGAGTGAAAAGGAACATACTGGTGTGCAGAGTATGAGGTATGAAGACTCCTCACTATGTGCACAAAGATTAGATCGGTGAAGGAACGCTGCAGTAAACTGAAAAGGTGTAGATTTTCTTACCTACTCCTTATCTTGCCAAGAAGTCTAGTTAACGCTTAGAGGAATCTGCAACTTTCCCTTCAAACCATTCAGAATATTTTTTTGTATAAATCAGGAGGACACAAAGGTTAAATCTTCATAAAAGATATATTTTCATGCTCTATTCTTTTGAAAACCAGTTTTTTTTTTGTTATTCACTTTGTTTTAAAAAATGAAACACTTTCATATTCACACAAGGTTGCATCCTTGAATCGCTTATTCGGTCGAAAAACGGCCAAAAATACAAAAATATTGAATTTACAATCCAGCAGAAAAACAAAAAGGCATGAAATCCTCAGAGCTAAAATGCTGGAAGCAGAATATATTTTAACTGTTGCTCCATAACTGATGTCCTGACTATCACAAAAGATTCACCTGCTGATTACTGCAACATTACTGGAACATGTGTGCATGTGTGCAAGCAATCCGTTCACATGTTTGTGTGTGTAGCCATGTGCTAGGCAACATGTGAAATGCTGCGCTTGCTCATTGTGAATGTAAATCTGATGTCAAGCTGAAAGCTGAAGAGGGAATGTGTGGGTGGCAATCGCTTCCAGCTTAGACCCTGTGAGAGAACTGAGAGAGAGAGACAGAGTTAAAAGAGTGGGAGGGAGGGATGTAGACACACATGAGTAAGAGAGGTTGGTTAAAAAAACAGAAAAGGAACACAGTGTGTGTGTGTGTTGGTGTGTGTGTGTGTGTGTGTGTGTGTGTGTGTGTGTGTGTGTGTGTGTGTGTGTGTGTGTGTGTGTGTGTGTGTGGGGAGGTGGGTAAGTGTTCGTGTAGGTGGGACAGCGCAGGAGCAAGGCTGTATGGAGTGAAGACAGAACAACAGAAAGAGAGAGCTGGAGTGAGAAATGAAGAAGAAAAAAAAAGGAAGAGAGTGAAATGGAGGAAATGCATTTGGGTACCAAGAGAGGGAGGGAGAGAAAGAGGGAGAGGGGGGAGTTGTACTGAAGATGGGGGAGTTGGATGGAGAGAGGGAGGGAGGGAGGGAGGGAGCTCTCGAGCCAGAGATGGAGGCTGGAGAGGGAGTGGGTGTCTTAATAGCGCTGAAACGCTCAGGGCTTTTTGTATGTTTGCCTTTGTTATGATAGAACGCTGGTCGGCTCCCTGTTTGCTTTTGATCCATGAACTGTGACTACAAATGCAAGGCAGTCTCTCTCCTGTGTTTAAAGCACAATGCAGCCGCTGCATCTGCATCTGAGACCCCCTTGTTACATAATCTTATGCATTTAAATGTAACCACCTAAAGCCAAGCAGATGAAGGAATGAGGTTTCACTCCCTCCAGTAGCTACATGCAAAGAGAAAGGGGATGACATTTTTATTTTGCAAACACTTATCTGGACACTCTCCCTCTCTCTCTCTCTGAGCTGGTAGAGCTCTGCAGAGGTTGTTCTAACCGGTCTGAAGGAGCTAAATGTGTGTGGATGTTGAGGAGAGCTGGCACAGAGTTGTGATTTTAAAGATACCGTGCAAGGTTTCAATCCTTCATAGGGCAGCAGCAGAGTCTCTGTGCAAACCCTGACCTCTCTGTCAAAGTCTATTCTGCCTTCTGAACAAAACTCTGAAATGCACTGTGTGCACACAGCTACAGTGTGTTTCCATGAATGATGAATGTGATCTTTAGAGTCTGCAAGATGGCCATGTCAGGATAGAAGTGCTGAGGGGCCATATTACTTAATGTGCCGAGCTTTGCTGATGCATATGTCCAGAATGAACAAGTTCTGTTGCAGAGAGAAGATAACCTTCACCAGAATCACTTTTTAAACAACCAATAAAAATCCAGCCTTAAACCAGAGCCTTTCAGATTTACTGTGTAACCCATACGTCTGCTAAGGGGGAATGCACTATTTCTATTCTTAGCAGCCTTTAACAAGCATCATTTACCATAAGCCCCGGGCAAACGCGGGATAAACGTCAGGGCTCAACAGAGGAGGGCTGTGGTTATTCAGACATGTCGGCAAAGACAGCAGCACAGAGAGGACCGAAGGTTTTACACAACGTTACAGGAGGAGAAGTTCAGTGGATTTAATGGATGTGGACAAAATCAGGTTATGATGACTAAGAACTGTGTTGCTGAGCTTGCAGTGGTCATGGTTTTACTTTGTTATTTTCAGTGATTGTTTGAACTTGTATCAATACACTGTAAGCACTTGGGATTTTTATACAGTTTGTTTTTTCAGCCTTGAATTATTGGTATTTATAGTCTAACTCAGGGAATTCCATTGTATGTGATTGTTTTGTTTTGTTGCAGATAAGTATGACAAAGCTCTGATTTTTCAGAAGGAAAAAGAAGGAAATTACCTCAAATACTCGAAGATCAAACCATTTGTTTGAAAGAGCTTCATTCAACATCCCATTCTATATCAGGGTGCTCAGTGTCTTATTTTACATAGATGTGTCTGTTGTCTCCAAAAAAATCATGACTCATAGCCTATCTTGGTATAACTATCAACTCATTAATACTGTTAATGCAATTCTGAAAATACTTTTTAATCAATCTCCTTAGTGTGTGCATGAGGAAATCAGCCAGTTAGTGATTTTAGCATCATATACACGTGTTCAGAATTTCACTGGCTACAAGAAACGTCCATTATCGGCACAAGAAAAGACATTCAGCAATCAGTCAACAAAACACAAAATCTTAACAATCAGGTTCGACTATGTACATCGTTGGTCGGGGACACACCTTATTTCATAATAAGTGTGAAACAAGAGAAACAAGGATATCTTATAGAAACAGATGCTGTGTTTGGTGTAAAATGAAAATACTCATTCAAGCCTCTTTGTTTATCACTATTTGACTACGTTGATATTCCCTACATGCACGCTGCTTCGTCTGCACTAAGAAAGTTGGACTCGTGGCGACGGTAGCCTATTGGTTAGATTTTGTGCCCCATGTACAGAGGTTATATAGTCCCTCAAGCGGGCGACCCGGGTTCAAATCCAACCTGTGTCTCCTTTACAGCATGCCGTTCACCTCTCTCTCTCTCTCTCTCCAATTTATGACTCGATCCATTGTATCTCCAAATAAAGGCCCAAAAATAAACCTTTAAAAAAAAAAAAAAAGTTGGACTGGTGCCATGCCACTTTGTGATTCATCCCTGGTTTCACTTTTTGGAAACATTGCTGCATCTTGTACGAGAAATTTGTTCTGAACCATCTTTCTTTAGACGGCCATACTACGTGAGCTGCCATCTTATTTCTGTTCACTACTGACTCCTCAAACTTTCAACAGCTGCAACCTTTAGTCTCGTGGCAGATTCTGTATTAAACTCCTCTAACTCACTCCGATTTCTGTACAAAATGCCTTTTCTGCTCCCTCATCAACCCCCGACTGTAAAAACAGATGGACAACAAAAAAAGTCCCAAAACCTGGTTTCTGTCATTATAGTTTGAGTGTTTATGTTTCTTTCTACAACAATGAGTATCATATGAATCTGTTCTGCTGTGGACGGAGCCGATCTGAGGGATCTTTCGATGTTTTATCAGTAAGTTCAATGTGTGTTCTTGATAGTGGAAGGGGCGGGGTCATTGACCTACACTGCAGCCAATCGGTGGGCGGAGCTCTAAATATTTTGGCTTCACTTCCAGGCGGCTGGTTCTCGGTCCATCTTAAAATAGAGTCTATGTGTAACTTCTGTTTACTTACAATCTTGTTACTGGTTGCTGTGTGATGTTTTGTCTACTGTCTGGTCCAGGCTGATTTGCAAGAGACATTTTGTAAATCAACAGAATAGAATCCTGATAAGTGAAGCTTAAATCAAACACACTTATGTTTTCAAGGAGAGTTAAAAAAAAAACCCTGATGAGGGATTCTAACAGAAGCTAGCAGCTGAGATTCGGGTCCGCTGTACGGTCACGGCTTCAGCTCGCATTCTCAGTTTCTGCATAAGGCTGTTCTTTTGAAAAACCTGTCCCTCACAAGCCTCCCGAACTTTACAGAAATGTAATACTACAAACCCTAGTGCTGCTGATGAACAGCCTACAGTGGTTTAAAAATAAATTCCTGCATGAAATAAAAGAAAAATGTACAAAATGCAAAGCAAAGAAAAGAGATTGGCTGAAAAGAATCATATAAGACTATTCCAAAATAGACATAAATTCAGTGTTACATAAAGAAGTCCAATGATCTCGAGTGTGAATGTTACACAACAGCTGAAAGTGCAAAATAAACCACAGAAGTATACTGTGAAATAATGGAGCTATGAGTTAGTGTAGCTGAAATCTACCAATAATTACAAACACAGCGAGAAGGAAGCAGCAGCCAACAGTCAGATCCTGATACATTTTGACTGCTGATCACAAGTTTCTCTCCTCGACATGAGCAGCAGGCGCCAAGTTGGAATTTACCCAATATTCTGGACAATCCTTTGTTTTCTCAGAGATGATTCGACGGGCAAAAGTGGATTTAAATGTGAACAAATCCACAAGACACTAGTCTGCTGTTTTATTTTGAGCATTTGCACAATGCTAAATCTGTCATGGCAACGTTTTTATAGGTTGACATTTAGTTTGAAGTGGAAAATTCTCATGCTTTGTTTGGAGAAATTAGTAAGATAATGTCAGAATACGAGTTGGATTGATGGTGCTATTTCTCGGCTGTTTGCTTGCAATGTTAATGATGTGTCGTGGGCGTCTGATGTAAACTTTCCTGCAGGAACATTTTACTTTCAGGTGTCAATCAAATGTCTGCAGATTTGATTCGCCTCGGTTGGAAGTGAAGGCAGAGGAGTGTTTTCCTGCCTCTCTGCAAATATACCCCGATGCAGCTTTAATTCAAAGAAATCTTGGATCTAATTTTGGATCAAGCTTGTGTTTTGCGTTGGGAATTATTTGATTTTTTAGTGTGTAAACAATACAGTACAGTCTGATCTTATTTGCTTGGATAATACAGCGAGAGAGCAATGTTGTACTTGAAGTCTAGCTGAGCTTTAAGCTGCAGGGAAAGATTCTTCAACACTCAGAAAAAAAAAAAATCAACTGAAAAATCCAGTATAGATGAGCAACACAGATACAGATTTATGCAAATGAGCTTTTGCTTGACTGTTACATTGCATGTGATGAAACAGCAGATGGGAGCGGTGCACTATCTGTGCTCATGAGCTTGGTGCTCAACACAAAAAATAGTGATGTCATCGCAAAAGAGATGGGTGCAAATGAGGTGAAGATCATTTCACAGTGTATATCTGACTCTGAGGCTGCTTTTTGTCTTAAAGACTACGTCAAATCTGATGTCGGGATTAGGTCAAATTTACACACTCACTCAGAAAAGAAAATCAGGGCTGTGCAAAGTTGCAGTTATGTTGTGTGTGCATTTCTTTTACCCAACAAAATCATGCTTGTTTTCAGTGGTTTTTTTTCACTTGCATCAGAATGTGTATTGATTTAGACTCACACAAATATGGATTTTAATGGAACAAAAGTCAAAGAAGAAGATAAATATGTCCTACCTAGATCAGGTGGGGCTTGTTGTGCTTTGTGTCCAGACTTCTAGAGACAATGTCTCTGGGTTTGCAGTCTTTGTGACCCCCACAGTAAGCTGATTTCAGCTAATACCGGAGATGCATTCACTGACTTCAGCAGCCTGTATTCCACTGAGTCTCTGTTTGTGAAACTGCAGCAGCTCCGTAGTTTGTGTTACATTCCAGCGAGCATCAGCTCTTGTTCCGAATCGATACTCCAAAAGCACACAGTGATACGAACGTCTATAAATAACCGAGCGTGTTGGTGTATCTGCAAACGGCACCTGCCAACAAGTGTCATGACACACACGTGTTTGTCTGACTGTCTGACAGGCAGGTGACCGTCTTCTGGAGGGTTTATAAGGCCGTGTTCACGTTCCAGGGCAGAGACGTATTGCTCAGATAGTCAGCGCTCAAATTAGCCTAGAAAAAAAAAACAGGAATAAAGAGGACTCTGACTGAAGCAAAGCCAGGGAAATCAATTGCACCGCACAAGACCAAGGCAGCAAAACACTTCCATGTGCAAATGGATGAATGATGGCCTCAAACCAATCTCTAACCTTTAAATATTTCATAGACAAATAGGTATATGAATAAATGATAAATCACCAGCCTCCAATATCAAGGCACCTGGAAACAGGGCTCCTTCAAGCTAACTGAATTTCTTAAAGTTCTTCTTTAAGTTCTTAAGATGTCATAAAAAAAAATATCTAAAGCGGTCGTATAATACATTTAAAGTACAATTCTATAGAAATATCACAGAAAACTATAAACTATATATACTACTATAAAGAATTATTATAGCTTTGTAATACTTAAGACATAAAAAGTACCATTCAGTGCAATATGGTGACCATTAACTCACTACTGAGCTCCACAGACACACTAGAAGTCGGTAAACAAAGATTACAGGATTATTATTATTATGAGGATTATTCTCGGACTATTCAACTACAAGCTAGGAAGAAAACACAACCATGACACAAAGTTAAACTGCTGTAAAGTGGCCTAGAAGTGGGAGGATGTCCTTCCAAAGGGTACAGCTCAGGTAAATTCGCGACTGCAGGCCTTTACTTGTGCTGAATTTACCTTTCAGGTGACCCAAAAGTGCCACGTTGATAAGAGTACAGGATGACAGTTATTAAGTAGGCCACTGTTCGTTATCTCGCATCTTCAGACTAATTAGTGAGAGGTACAACGACGGAAAAACAAACACTCACAAAGCCAGCTGAGTGTTATAATTTCACACTGAGGCACTGTTCATCCTCCCCCCGCCTCCCCCCGGCAGCAGCAGCAGCCTGCTTCTTCAGCACCGGCAGCACCGGCTCTTCCGCGGCGGGCAGTCCGGCTGAGAGCTCCTCCTCCCCGGCCTCTCCCTGTCCTCTCTCCCCGCTGCCCTCCGCCCCGACCCTGCACTCGCAATTCCGGTGACCGACGGAAGATCCGCTGAGGCCAATTTCTCTCATCTTTTAGATGGGAATGTTTCTGCAGTGCTTTCCTTAGTGGGTGTCCGCCTTGTGCATGTCAAAAATGAACTTGCCGAGGATGGATGAGTGAAAGGTAAACGCGTTTCTACTTTGGACTCAGGAGGAAACCGGCGCTTCGCTGCAATCAAAAGCTACACGCAGAGGGGGAAAGCTGCGTGATTGGATGTGCATCCGTACGTGTGCACGTGCATGTGAGCGTGCATGTCCGCGCCATGTGTGGTGCGGTGCGCAATATCTCCGCCTCTCTGCGTGTGCGCCAATGTGCGGGCGGAGAAGACGCGCTGCGCTCCCCGCTGCGCCTTCTCGTCCTGATCGGACTCCTCCGACGGGGCAGTCAGCGGGCAAGCAGGAGTAATCAAAAAGGAAGCTTTAATTTCCAATGCAGGAGGATATGTGTGGACAAGCACCAAACACCACAGAGCACTGTGGGAAGAGAGAGACAAAAAAACGAAGTGGAGTGGCCAAGAAACAAGCCACGGCAGAAAGTAGTCTAAAAACTGCAATGCCTAAAACTGAACGCGTGCCAGCGGCTGACAGGCAGCACACGAAGGAAAAAAAAAAGAGGCGATGGTGGCAACTTAGTCCCTCGTTTCATCCCCACCAAACGGCGGTTCATCTTTAAGTAATCCGCCTGGTAAACGATGGATGGTGTAGCGTCTCCTGTCTGCTGCCTGGACGCAGATAATCCTGCACAGGTGGACAGCAGTACAGTTTGGAGAGGCAGCAGCAGTGCACTGATGCCCTGCGCTTCAATCTCTCTCTCTCTCCCTCTCCCTCTCTCTCTCTCTCCCTCCCTCCCTCTCTCTATTTCCAGTAGTGTGTAAGAGTGAGTGAGTGAGAGAGAAGAGGAGGAGAGAGAGACGTGAGGTGGGGTTTGGTGGATTCCTGCTGGGACCTGGAGGGATTTTAAGCCCTGCAAGTAGCCCTCATCACTTTAACTCATCCATCCCCTTTCTATTTACTCCTCCATCCCCCCCACTCCCTTTCTTTTCTCCTTCACCTTCTCTTGGCGTGCACACAGCACAGTGTGAAGTTCAGAGCCCGGGGCAAATGTGTGGGAAGCATGCAAGCATGTTATTACTCGCAATGTACATCTACAATACCCCCGGTGTACCACCTGCCTGTGCATGCTGTTAAACACACACACACACACACACACACACACACACACACACACACACACACAACTTCACACAAATCATGACCAATCAAAATTAAAATTCTGTATGATAATTTCTACATCCAAGCCGTGCACCACCCCTGCTCATTTCCCATGAGCTCGCACGCCTCTCCATTAATTTATATAAATACTGCTCAGAAATCCATATAATAACCGGCCAGCCAATACATTCAATTATGTAAATCTGCCAAACGTGTAATTCCACACCTCAGTGCGGTGCGTGTCTGAGTGTATAAATGATACAAGCAGCATCGAGCACTTTTAATTTCAGCTGTAAGGACATCAGCATTGATTGGGCTTTCAGCAATAATAAGCAATCAGCACTTCCAGAGGGGTAAAGGGTATCTTAGATCAGTTTCCATGACAACTGTAAATTTGAAGCAACTTTTTTAACCACTGTTGTTTTATGGCATCTGTACAGTTGCTTTACTCACCGCACCACAGTCCCTTTATTGCTGGCGAGATATAAAGCTGGCTGAAAAATAACGAACCTCCACGCTTTTCTTTCATGCGAGGCCGCTGCAGTTTCATATCAAATAAAAGATTTATATGAGGCTAAAGATGTGTGGCTGCACTCCGCAGCTACTTCTTGGGGGTTTTTTAAAACTGTTTTACTTGGGTTCAACCTCCACCACTTCCCCGCTCGTGCCACCTTCAAATAGCTCCCAATCATCCGAGGCTGCAGAGACAGGCTTCAGGGATTCCAACAAACATTTCAGCTACTTTACCCCCCACGGCTCTCTTTCTCTCGTCCTCTCCCGTTGTCTTTTCCTCTCCCTCCCTCCTTCGCTCACACCCTCTCTCTCCTTTTCTCTCTTTGTACCACAGCCTGTCTGTCTGCACTATAATTATTTCCATGGTTACCATTAAGGATGTGAAGCTCAGCCTGATGCTCTGTGGTAGTAATCTTTTCCTCTCCTCAGCCTGTTCCCTCTGTCCTTCTGTTCTCATGTGTCGCTTCTTTTTCTTCTTCTTTTGAGTCCCTGCAGCCGTCTCTCACACACTCCTTTCTGCAGCTACACGGGCAATCTGCTTTAAAACTAAGATTTAAGGTAGACTCTTGTATCGTTACAATACCTGCACAAATTCATTCCCATGTCTGAGGATGTGCTGCAGTCAGCCTGTCCCATAGGCACTGATCTTATGATGCATCGCTCTAGTTGTCAGTATGCATGGTAGGACAATGCAAGATGCTACACACGTGACATTTTTCACATTTTTCAAATTTTTAGCGCTTATAAAAACGTGGGACACTACAGGTAACAATTTTACGGTGGCGATTCCACACAGGAGATCTTTCAGAAAATCGCATGATCAAACCTGACTTCAGAAGAAAAAAAAAAGCATGGAGGACCGACGTCGTCCGCTGGTCTCACACGAGTGATTATACAGGAACTCATGTTTATTTTATTTATTTATTTGACCATAATCTGTCCAGGTTAATTCCACTGAGATCGGAGGCGGATTGGCGTTCCCATAATTTCACAAGCTGTTTTTTGTTTTCAATATTCCACTTGGCTCGGGGCACATGTGTGTTCATGTTTGCTGCCATTTTTGTGAGTTTGAGTTAAAGTATGCAACATCCAGTTTGTGACGCTTTCTGGACTGCTTTTTCTGATTGGCTATTACGGGTAGTCGGCCTGAGGCAGCCCAGTCTGGAATCATAAATATCAAAACATGTTTACGGGGTTAAAGCAGAAAAAATCCTCTGGTATGTAGCCAGCATTGAGCAACAAAGAGAGAATAGAAGTAGCTATTATGGGCATCAAAATATTAAAATAAAATAGCTTTGTTTTTTGCTTAAACACAATGTGATTTACCAGGCAGCTGAAGCATTGCTAAGGCGTATATGAGCATGAATCATCAGTAGAAATGATGAGTAACTCTGCTAAAATATCTGTTTCTTGGATGGAAAGTCAAAGGCTGAACACTATAAACAGATAAACTTTCTGGGAAATGTACTTACTGCTATTTCTTTTACAGAGTAAGACGAGAAAATTGATGTCATTTGAGTAAATAAAGAGATAAAGCCGGATGCTTGTACAATTGGCTCGGCATAAAGGCTGGAAACAGAGGAAAACTAACAACTGATGGTTTATGACTGGCAACCTTAAAGTGATGAGTCTCCATGTAGACACTACACCCAGAGAGAAACACAAGTCCCATAGAGCCAATACCTGAAGTTATTTCATTTAGTTTATCTAAAGAGTGTAACTTCAAATGTTGTGTGTAGAGCTACTGTGGTACTAGTCCCTTTAACACTGCCAGTTCGAGATGGGGCTTTTACTTCCATAACATCTTGCAGTCGATGTAAATGTCATAGAGGTGTCATGGCAAGACAAAGTTGTGTCAGAATTTGAGCCAGGACTGGAAGTAGCAACAGAGCTGTAAAAGGGGTGAAACGTCACTCAGAAAAGCTGAAGTTGGCATGGCAGAAAAAGCTCTATACTGTATGTGTGCATTTCTGAGTTCATTTGAAAACACACAGCATTAGACTGCTGTCTAATCGCTGAATTGTACCCACTCCTAAACTCACCTGCGAGCTGTCAGTGGCCCGGGGTAACACATCAGCTCGTGTCAACCGAAAAAAACAACAATGTGTAAACCCAGACAGAAGACAGGGTCTCAGCAGACACAGTCTGCCCATAAGAGGCCCATAAGTGATGACTAAGCAGCATTACTTTTGTATAAGTCAACATTTTATTTTTTAGGAAAACGCGGCAGGCTATCTTTAACTACAATAAAAAAGCACAGCTTATACTTTTCATCTGATTTGCAAACTTGACAGATTTTTTTGTCTTTGCAGTGAGGCCAATGGGTACTGTAGCATAGAATAATCTGTTATGGACTAACTGACTTGTTAAAGCAAAGTTTCTCTAATTGGCAGATATATAGAACTGCTAAAAGGACTCTAGTTGTTCCACGTTGAGTACCCTTGAGAATACAGGTGCGGCTCATAGAATTAGAAAGAGAATCTATCTGGGGTATTGTCGAGAGGAAGATGAGAGACCACCAGACCGAACAATGCAGACGAGCTGAAGGCCGCCATCAAAGCAACCAGGGCTTTCACAACACCTCAGCAGTGCCACAGGCTGAGTGCCTCCATGCCACGCCGCAGTCATTCAGTAATTCTTGCCAAAGGAGCCTCGACCAAGTATTGAGTGCATAAATTAACATACTTAAGGGTCGACATTTCTGTATTATACTTATTTTTTCTGATTGGGCTTATGTAATATTGTAATTTTTTTAGATCCTTGAGTTTTTGATTTTTATGAACTTTAAGTCGTAATCATCAGGATTAACATATGAAAGTTTCACTTTATGAATTAAATTACATAAAAAAAAGGAACCTTTTAATGTTATTCCCATTATAAAAGCTGCACTTGTATTTATGAAAAAGCTTTAAGATGGGAATATTCAGAGGTGAAATATTTAGAACCTGCCTCTCCCTGGTCTGTTCAAAAGTAAGCTGTCTTTTTCTTTCTTTCTGCCTGTAGAGTCAGAGTTGCAGGGTGCTTGTTTTTTTTCTAAAGAAAATTTCACAAAATGTCAACCAGTGGAAATCATTTAAAATCCTGCTGTGGAACCAGCAGGACTTAACTCTGGGCTCTTGTCTGAAAGTATAATAAGATGATTGGCTTACAAAAGAAAGTCCGTTTTTGGCATTTCTGGGATTTCTTCCTCTCGTGTACTCATTGAATCTCTGATTCCTTCAGCACAATACCAAAAAACTACGTTTTCAAATGAGGAGTTATTACACATATAGACGACTGTCATGATGCCGACTGATTTCAAGAAATATTTTCCATATATAACTTTCAATTGGAAGAAAAAAAGACTTTTATATCACAAGAGAAAAACATTTCTCATAATAAATATTGTAATTAGTTTAGGCATGCTCTGTCAAACACCATTAGCCAACTGCTAACATCACAGAGCTCAACTCCAGGGGAAGCAGTGCTTCCATCACAGGTCGTTAAAAAACTTTTCATGGAAGCGATCTCACACTGCGATGTCTGCCAGACCTCCTCCATCTCCTCACTGTCCGTCTAAACTTGACCAAGGTGCCATCCGCTCCAGCTCTGGTGCAACCACTCGCAGAGCCGACACCAGCTCGTGTCAGCTTTCGTGTTTCAGACAGATAGATAGATAACGGGAGGTTCGGGCTGACAGCAGAGGAAGCAACCAGAGAAGTTGTAACAGGAAACACACTGTGACAGCCAGACCCCTGAAGAGCGGCAGGAGAAAATGGAAAAAACAGGAGGGAGCCGGGTGTTGCATTGTGAGAAAGTGGAAGACAGAAAAGTCTTTTAGTTTGTGACGGGATGATGGATGGTTGAACAACGACGACAGAAGTAGACATGTGCACACTGCCACCTGGCTGGGCTTAAAGCCAAAGAAGGAGGACGAGGTGTAGAGGATGCCAGTGTGGGAGCGGCTGGCATTAGGAGCATTGGTGTGTCATTTCTTTTTTTTCTTTCTTAACTTTTCCAGCCAGTGGGGACGCTCTGATCGATCAGGCAGCAACCAGAGTTGTCCAGAATCTTTTACAAATTACCTGATGAAAAAAAAAGTGCTGACAGGATTGAAAGATCAGAAAACACCAAAGGGCAAACAAACAAATGTCAAACAGGTAAAGTTTTCACTCTTCAATCCATCATGGCCGCCCCAAACGTGTCCTCACAGGAGTCAACCCCAAGCATTGAAAAATGAAGCCAATGAAGAAGTGTTCACCGCAGTAATCCTGGTTGTTCTGATGACCCCCTAACTTTACCTCAAGCACCATCAAAGGTGTAACCTCTTTAACAATCCTGTTCAATTTCCCAACATCCAGTGGATGGACTGGCACCCAACGTTTCTTCTGACATTTGTGATTTCCAGACAATCACTTGACTCTAGTGTCATTATGAGGTTGACATTTGTGCTTTTTGGACAGACTTTTCTTTTTTGCAACATAAACTAATTTCTTCCACTACTTTGATTCATGGCCAAATACCAGGGCTGTACCAGGAGCTTATATATGGATCCAGCTATCTATTTATTTTCAGTTTAACAGCACTAACCTTTTCTACCAGCTAAGATGAGTGTCGTGGTCTTCCTACAGGAGGCATGTTTATTTCTGTTCCAATAGTCAGCTGGATTTACTTTTTAATCTTCCCAGAAAAAAAAAAAAAAAAATTCTCTGAATTTCTCGATCTTAAGCTGCTGCAAATATGAGCTAACTAAAGTGAGCATCAACATGGCTTGCAGCCCTGCAAAACCCCTCCAAAGAGCATTGGAGACGGACTGAATGAGAAACTGTTTTCATCAGGGTTATAACTGCTTTACATTTTACAGTATGTCTTCTTTTTTTTAGAGGAGAGGTGCTGTGGATACGTTTATTCCAATTAAAACTAATTGCATGGACACAGATAGCTCATAGACACTGTAAAGTTGACAGACTGCCATGCTGACGCTCCAGTAATTCTCTGTGTACGATGTATGATCTAAGGCGTAATGCACAGTGCAAGACTTTATGCTCAATTCAGATGTATTGCTCATATCTGGTATTTTTCTTTGCCTGTTCACATTACTTTTTCAATGTGGCCTGCGTCAGATTCCTGTGTGAGGTGCTCAGTCCCTGAACTTAACCACATGTGCAAAAGAACAACAAAAAAATACATCACACGAAAGCCTTTTGTTCTGTGGGTTGTCTCTGAATGAAAAGGATTAAACAGTCGAGTGTGTTTTTACAGTGAAAAGAAAACATTGAAAAAGGTCGGCGTCATCGGCAGATCCAGGTTGTGTCTCATGACTGTGCTGCATTAATCGACTCTGATAAACGACTCGTTGGTCCGCTCTCCTCAGTCATCTACAGCATGCTGTGGAATTGATCATGATTCATATCAGAGTTTGCACGGAAAAATACAGGAAAGATTAAATCATTTATGCAGTAAGTGACAGAGCATGATAATGTGAGGGGTCTGAGTTCTATCTGTCCATCTTCCCTCATTAACATGAAACACTTTTATTCCCACTGTGCAGGTTTATTATGTGATAAATACACACTGATCACACCTTTTTTACTTTCTTCTTCTCTTACTCTTCCCTCCTCTGTGATCGTGTCTTAGCATATTAAAAAACTCAGTGCAGTCTTCCTAAAATCAGACACTATACTTCTGGTTTTTGTGCATCAACATTATCTTGCCATGTTGGAAAGAATTAAAAACACTATTTTCACAAGACAGAGCAGAAATACGGGGAGACTGTCCCTCCACTGACCACCTCCACTGCGGCTGTCATGCACGTTTTCATTGAGTGCGAGTTACTCCCGCTCCTACCCGTCCAGCCAGCGCAGAACCATAACGAGTGACATCACAGTCGCATCATGCACTCAGATCCGACATGACTTGACCTTCATACTGTCACCAAAAATCAGATCTGAGATACATCTGCATGCAGTGTGAATGTCTCTGAAAATACATGGATGTGAAAAATCAAAACAAAATTAGAATCTTCTCCATGGATGTCTTGAACCATTAGCTTGTTTAGCTTGTGCAAAACATTTTGTCAACCTGAATAAATCATTCTGATTGGGGATTCTAACTTCACTGTTTACAAAGACGCCAAATTAAGTGACCCAATTATGACATGCGTACACATGCATCAAGCTTTGAGTCACTATAAAACCATTGTGACATGCGCAGAGTCGTCCCTCCATTCTTATCTGCTGCAAAGAAATGTCTTTCTGAATGCACCCGTTCAGATCAGTCTCTTTTTCGATTGCATCTTTACATGAAGCATTTTATTCTGATCAGGCTTTTATAATGATTATTTGTGTCAATGTATACATAGTTATGGACTTTTATTTGTATTGATTTTATTGTATATACCATATTAATCCCGAGGGGGAAATTCTGGTTTTACACTCTGTAATCTAGAGACATGCTTCTCACAGGCCCGGGTTACACACATTCACAAACAGGACCTGTATATGGGGCTGCTACACACTGCTACCCAGAGCTGTTGGGGGGGTTTGTTGCCTTGCTCAAGGGCACATCAGCAGTACTCTGGCACCTCCCCAGCAACCAGACCAACTTCCAGACTTTGGTCCGCACCGGGACTTGACCCTCTGGTTCCAAACCCAAGTCCCTGCAGACGGAGCTACTGCCACCCAGGGGAAATACTTTTTGGCCAATGTGACCCCCCAAATCCCCACATACTCTGTGTGTGCCCTGCCCAACTGCATCCCTTTCTGGAACGTGAGTGCAGCGGAGGTCAGCCATGAGCGGCTGTACACACATCACAGGTGAACTACAAGATCACGCGAGAATAAAGAGAAAAACTTTCAAACAAACTTGCTTTGTCTTTCTGAGGATGATTTGTTGTTCGTTTTGTGCCCGTTTTGACCTCATGTTGACAAAGTGATGGAAAATACGGTCATGAGTCCGTATATTATGTTTAATTTTGAAATCGATTGGACGCTTTGTGCGTTTCCTTCTCTGACTTCCTGTCCGGGTTGTCATATTCTGTCCAGCTTGACACGAGCCTGCAGCGTACTCCGTCAAAAAAAAAGCCTCGCAGCGTATTTGAAACAGAAATGGAGCGTGGTGCGTGGTGCTGATGGACTGCAGCGCACATGGAGTATGTATGGAAATTGGGGCTGCCCGCTTATGAGCCCGACTAAGCTTGTGAAAATAATAGAGTAACACCTGCTTCACATCTGCACTGTCAGTTTGAGCATGTTAGCATTCTACAGTTAGCCTCTCACCTCACAGTGCCGCTAACAGAAACTCACTCAGAATATTGATGTTTAGAAAGATTATAAAAGCCAGTTAGGTAAAGCCAAATATGCGGTATTATAAAGTGCTGCTTCCAGTTAATGGCTGATTACTTTGACATTATTAATCAGTGTAATGTTTTTTAAAAAGAGAGAGTCCAACCTTGACAAATGGGTGAGATGATATTAGGTAAAGTGTGGGTTTTTTACAGGGTCTTTAATGTGAGAAGATTCTCTGAAATCATCAAAGGATGGCATTCATTGGTGTTCAGGATCACATCAGTTGAATCTAATAAATGAATGATTGATACGTTTAAGCCTTTTTGCAGCACCACATTGCATTAGAAGTCCGAAGTTCTCGACCAGTCCTAGATTTCCTCGAGATCACGTCAACAATAGTGACTGTTTTTCACTATTTAGCACTCAGTTTCATATTTTCCGAGTAACATTTTGCAGATTAAACTCGTTGCCTTTCCAAATAAAAGCCCACATTTTTAACCTTTAAAATACCGCCACCTGCCAACGGCGCACTGACCACCCACACAAACACATCTCTCTGCAGCTCTTGTTTTCTGCTTTCCAGTTATTGCGAAGTCACTTGTGAATCATCAATGCTTCGCCAACCACTGCTGTGCCAGAGGATGTGGAAGGATGGAGGAGGTGACGATCAGCTCCGACAATGCCAGGTTGATCCTCAGGTATGTCCTCGTGGGAAGTTATCCTCCCAAGTTGCCATAGAAAGATCTCCTCAAGGAGTGATGCTGTTCTATACATATCGACGGCTGGGTGGACACACATAGCTGCTTTAAAGATGCTCCTTCCACTTACATTTTCTGTCCTCTTCTTTCCAAGTGTTCCAATCTAATTCACTAAAAAGGGCTGCAGCTGATACTTATTGCATTTTCTTTTGGATATTTTAAGGAGTAATGGTTTAAAAAAATGGTCTTCACTTTGCCCCAGAGCCCAAAGCCTCGTCTTCAAATTCTTTATTTTTTCTGACAGAGTCAAAAACCCACAAGTAAAGTAAACCTCCGAGTTAAGCCGCAGAAGCCAGCCGAGGACGACTTCAGTGCAAAAAGAGACGTAATGACTTGACATGCAGATGCCAAAATTAGGATCTGTGCATCCTAGCTGATTGCATGACATCAGCCACAGAGTCAGTTTTAGAGTGCAAAGACACCTAGATTGTTATGAAGTTTGTTCTCTCCAAGAAAACGTGTAAAGAATCTTCATCACAAGGTGTGAAGCGCAAACAAAATACTCTCAGATTTGATATTTTGAAAAGACACACGCACACACTCACATACACACAGTTTCTCATTGCACTGGCATATTCTAAACCTGCACAACAACGTGAACATATTGCTGGCTTTGTCACATCCTCCTACACACACATATATATATACGTATTGGAGAAGAACCACTTGTAGGAGTGCTGCACTGCATGTTCGGAGCACGACGCAGCTCGGGGATTCACTGACGCCACAACACTGCCAGGTGAGGATAAAAGACACAAAAAAAAAAGGGTGACGCATGTGGAAATGCTTCATAACAGGCAGGTACATAGAGATGACGCACTAGACAGTAAGGTTCTTTCAGAAACGAGCACAAATCTGAGCTGAGTAAGGACAATCACACACACACACACACACACACACACACACACACACAGAGCCACATGTTACTCCAGGGTGAAGAAGACTTTGTGCATTGGCAAAGAACAGCACAGAGCCTTGAGGTGACAGTGAGACACGGCGCTGGTGTCGGCCTGACAACCTCCTCTCTCTCTCTCTCTTTCTCTCTCTTTTTATTTCTCCTTTTCTTCTTCCTCGAGCTCCTCCCTCTCTCCTTCTGCCTCCTGTCTCTCTCCTCCCATGCAGCATTACACTGCTATGCGCAGATATTCAATTAAGAGGCAGCCGAGTACAGACTGGAAAGCCAAATGGTACCACAGATACACACACACGCTAACACACACTCGCACACACGTCGACAAGGGAAGGGAGTGAAAGGGAGTTGCAGACTCACACACCAGTAGGTGCAAAGGGATGTAGAGATGGTGAGATATTTGTCATTGAGATACAATTGGATTTATGCGAGCGCTGTACGAGAGCTGTATGCGGCTGCAGATTTTATCTGAGCTCATTCCACAGAGTTTTCTTATTTTTTAATTTCTTCTCTGAACACAAAGACGGTTTTCATCTCTTCTCTGACATTAATTCTTTGTGATACAGCAAAGGCGTACATCTATTTTTAAACCCATCAAAGACTGAGTGTCATTGACAATCTGCTGTTGATGTTTATTTTATCTTTTGAGTTACACTGCAGCTGGATGTAAATCTAAAGAAATGTGGCCTTCTTTGATAATCTGCAGGCAAACTCGAAATTGTATTCATATCTCATTAAATAAGTGTAATCTTGCAAAGCTTATCAACACCCCCCCCCCCTTCAGGATGCATGACTTTGTTTTCTCTCAACAGTTTGAGGAAAACGAGAAGAGGCAGATCCTTCTGCTGGAGCGCCTTCTCCTCTAACAAGCTTGCAGAAACAATGTCAGAGTTAAAGTCTAAAAACACCTCTCTCAGCACAGCAGCCGTCCTTAACTCACTGGAGATTCGGTTTTGGAATCAGGGGATGACGTATTTCTCTGGCAGTCTGCCCTGTTATTGACCCACGCTCCGTCCTTTCATTATGCAGTTAGGCAACATGTCTGCAGGACACCTTAAGCCGAGTGTTACCCAGCAGCCGCCTCCCTTCTCATCCCAGGGACTTTCAATTCTTAAATGGGATATTTAGCTCACAAAAGGCTGAAGTGACGAGTTTAAAGGTGCTACCAAAAGTCTTTAAAGTCCCCATGATATGAGAAATACATTTTCCCAGTGTAAATCCAGCATGTTGAATGTTCATTTATCCGCTAAATATTTTTCAATGAAGCATCATCTGAGTATTTTTACATCTAAATAACATAATAATTAACTCTTACTGTAAAACTTTTCAAATGTCTGATGACTCATGCTGCACTCGGAAGCATTAACTGATTTCTTCGGCCAATTAAAAAGCTTTGTCGAGCCTAACAATCCAATCAAATCAAACCCAACGCTATGCCCCGCCTTCTTTCTTGTGATTGGTTGTTTCCCATTTGAGTTGGAAATACGTCACAACACGGCAGGTAGATACTCTCGAAGGTCGGCTTCATGGGGAACTTTACATCCAATTTAAGACTTTTTTAAAAACTCTTAATATTGATTGATTCATCAGCTGGAGGCTAATGTCACAGCTGCTCAATACATTGTTATTAAAAGGTGCAAAGAGCAGTCTTTAGTCCATTTAAAGCACCTGCCCTTCTGGTTTGTCTTGTTTGTTTGTGGTGACCTCCTGTGGACAAAGTGATCTTGCTGATCTTGTACATCTGTAAGTCGTGTTTTCTGACATAAAAAACGGACAAAATTTGGTATTTGTCTCAATGTTTAACATGCAAGTCTTTTGTCTTTTGTGGTATCTTCATCTTTTGTTGCTCTTTTGTAGCAATTTCAGGCATTGATAATATTCAGACAGAAATAATGTCCCTGATGGTCTTGTTTTCATTTTCCAGCTTTTAAACAGGTGTCAGAATTCATTTCAGTCTGTTTCATAACCAGCTAAGAACTCCTCACAGGAGCTTTAAATAAATGAAAACCTTGCCGTAAACTCCGGTCCATCATCTTTGTTTGTATTCTTCAGGTCTTAAATGGGAGAAATGCATTGTGAGCACATTGGCGGGGAGCTCTGCCACACAGTTTATATTGCAGTCGGTCGAGCCAGTACAACACAAATTGTCTTTGTGGATGTTTAGTCACACACGGCTAATCGTCAGGAGGAAACTCTTCCAAGAGAGAAGCAAACTTTCCTTTACTATGTCCAGCTGTTCATCCTCATCTCTGCAGGCTGAAAACATCTGTTTTGTTCAAGAATAATTCATTTGCCTGCGAGGAAAATATAAAATTCTGGCTGAGCTAATGCAAAGTACAGCTTTTGCTTTCATTTCCCTTTCTCGTCCCACTCGCTTTTTTTTTTTTTTTTTTTTTCATTCATAAATCATCACTTCCAAATTCGCTACCACCGCGGGGCATGATTTGTGATGCGACTGATTAGTGTCTCAGTCTGACGGTTTATAATGTGCCTCATTGTAAAACTTGTATGAGAGTTTGAAATGATCAAAAAAACAAAAGAAAGTAAAGAAAAATTAAATAAATAATTGAACACTTGTTTAAGTAGCTGTCTGCTTTGGCCTCAAGTTTTTATTCTGTGTTCGGTCACTCCAGCAAGTACAGACAAACACCAGATTAGATTTTTCCTACAAACCAGCCACTTGAGCCTCTTCACACAGAAATGTAATAAGAAGTAATTATCTTTTGTTTCATTCATTTCAACCTCGTTCAACCTGAAACGTCTAGTTCATATTTACAGACCCCTTTCAGATCCTGGAGTTACAGGTTGGAAGAACATGTCACTGAAAGTTGAATCACTTGATTTAACAAACAACTTTCCATGAACAACTTCAGAATAAAAGCATTCTGCACAAACAAAAAGCCAGTGCAGGCTTTTACTTTGAAAAGTACGCCAGGAGTGTGACCTCGCTTTAAAGGTCACATACTACCCTCCTTATAGAGCATGTGCATGTGTTGAAATCTAGACATTAGACATTAACTAAACACTCAGGTGGATGTATGAAATATGATCCTGCAGGCGCAGCTGAATCTGAAAATGTGTGTGTGTGTGTGTGTGTGTGCTCCTGTCTTAAGAACAACAGCTTACCAAATTTAAAACAGTCCCTTATCAGAATCCCTCGGTGGAGCTTTGAGCCGTGCAGTTATTTCATCTACATCCTTTTAGTGCAGTCTGATTAAGACAACAAAGTTCCTTTGGTGGCAGACTGACACAAACACATTTCTATATACAAACAACAATGTATTAATTAATCAGGTTAGACTAATATCAAAGTGTAAGGAATGTACTGTAGGAGATTTTGTGCACAGTATTAGATATATCTGATTTTGTATATTAGCCTAATTCTAGAGTTTTTCAATCTTTACATTCAGGGATTTATTCTCCCAAACTGAAGACAGTTTGGGAGACTGACAGTAAAAAAATGGCACCGTGGATTTCACAACGATGAACCATTTAAGCAACAAATGGGAAACAGAGAAGAGCAAGACACTAACTTCGACTTGGCAGACGAGTACTGCACTCACGACTTAACCTCAAACTTCAGAGTTGCCGTGGAAACTGTCCAAATTAATTTCACCAGTGACTCTATTTAAACCGTATCTTTCAGTCACAGAGTTGGCACTGAATGAGGTCTCCATTGAAAAACTCTCCAAAGCGAGCTGCATTATAACTCTTGTCATTAAGCTGAACCCTGTCCTTGCCATTTTTTCCCCACTTCCTCACGTCTATTTTTACTCTTTTGTCAAGACGGATGGATCGCCAACTCGCCAGCAGCTCTCTGTCAAGGTTGTTGCACCTTGGATTCATGTGTGTCTCTGCATCCGCTTCATTGTACAGCCACAGCGCTAACATTGCGGCTTTAACAAGCTTTTCATGATTCACACCTGGGTTTCTGACGCATTGCTGGGAGCTGGCAGAAAGCTAAAGGTTAGAGAAGTGCTTTGGGCTGTGGTGGGTTGTTGGTTTTGTATGTATGTAGCCTGGGAGAGGCCAAAAGACTGACAAAAAAGACTTAAGTAAAGGCTATATTTCACAATCCAGTGATTCTCTGTCCAAACTGTGCTCATGTTTGACAACAATCATCCACTGTGGAGATCAAGAAATGAATGTTTTGAATAGCAAAAATGATGCTAAGTACTATGTTCATGTTGTGTCTCTATTCAAACATATTTCTAAAGTCAAGCTACAGTAGTGTAGATATGAGAAAAAACATTGAGAAGGCAGTAAATCATACTCCTGACTCATGTGATACAATTATTGTTTTGCTGGTGCCACAATGGTTTTTATGTCTCATTGTGCCATCTTTGAAGCCTAAGACGTGAATGACGGTAATATGAACCAAAGTTCATTGGCCATAAAAGTGATTGACAGCAGGTTTATGGAGGAAAAGGAAGCAGGATAATGTCGGACAACGCTGAAAAGAAGTCAACAGTTGAAACGTGGTAAGAGGTGAAACTGTAGACTTTAAATATTAATGGACGAAGCCTGAGTGATGTCACCCATCTGTTCCCGCAGGGGGCTCGGGAGGCTCATCAGCAGCAGCCGCCATGCTGGAAATCCTGTCTCAACCTAACTTTCAGTCAACATAACGACAGGCTGAGAGCTGGAGCTGAGGCGGTGTCTCGAGGTAACGTTTGTTATGAATTGGTGCTATACCAATAAAGACTGATTGATTGATTGAAGTCTCCTGACAAATTTTTACTGCCTGTCAATCGGGTCAGACACGCCCTTAAGTATACAATACGATATTATACACTTTATTGTCCCCTTGGGGATATTTGTCTTGGACTCACAGTGCTGTAGGCTGTAAGATGATCTGATAATTTAGCCTATAATACCTCTGTCTGTTTGTATAACTTCAAAATAAAGAAATCACCTTGAGTACATTTATGCTGTTTCTTAACTTGATTCCTGTCGATCAATATCTCAGATCCATCAACTCGCCACTGTGTTGCCTACAGGCATGCAATACACATCTAACCAGCCTGTGGTCAGATGTAATATGCTGCAATCAGAGAAACTATAACCCGGTGAACTCACATCTGAAGTTTACACAAGCTATTGATTCTAGACTTGTGCCTTTACTTTTTCACAGCAGATAAGTCTTTTTGTGCAAGACACAATATTTTGAGTTCACGTATTTATTTGGTGCAAACATTTAATAACCTTTGTTAAGAAACCAATTAACACCTTTAATGCAGGTTCATTAAATAAATAATTTTATTCGTCTCTTAATTTGAAGGGAAATTGAGCGTTTGATGAGGAGCACTAGAAGAGAAATTCTGAATTAAAGAGAAAAAACTCCACTGAATACAAACGGCTTTTAATGTGGGTTATAAGCAGGCTGGAGTGATATCCAGTGTCATTAGAGAGGCTGTATGATATTACATGCACACGTTGATTACCTATTCACAAACCTTTTATGCAATGCAGGATCTCTGACTTGTAATACCCTTACGTACTCTCTGCGGGTTTAAGGTAGAAAAAAAAACGATTGTAAAAATATATTGGATGACTCGCACTCCTGCAGCTTCTGTTGAGATGAGCCTGAACATAACACTTCACCCTCAAACTCTGCCTGAATAGCCGTGAAGTGCCCCAGAGTTAAAACTGGTTGTTCTGGGTATCGGCCAGGTGTGAATGTGTGTAACTCAGTGTGAGGCAGGGTGTCACTGAGACACGTGCGCTCAGCTTAAACTGAAGAAGAAGAAGAAGAAGAAGAAGAAGAAGAAGAAGAAGAAGAAGAAGATGAAGAAGAAAAACTGCAGTGAGAAGATGACTGCCATCTTGTCTGCAGAGGCTTCTGGTGAGTGTTTGATGCTAACTAGTCCTGGAGGGGTTTAAAGATATTAAACATCTGTATGAGGCTGTTTATTTCCCAGGAGAATATATGCTGGTGTGCCTTATCTCCGTAATATCACCTCGGGGGGAAATCGTGAAATTTGCTGAAGTGGTTTGATGTGGCATATGTGCATGCTTGGCCGTCAGTCTGTCTTGATGCATGTCTTCTTCAATGTTACTGCAGGTGTCACAAAGACACTCTGATGCCCTTTGGAAATCAAAAAGTGAAATATAGATACGATTTCCATGAAACTTTGTTTCGGTATGTGGTAAAAAAAAAAAACATCTGATTCCAGGGGCAGTGTTTTTTTTATTTATTATTTCAGCCATCCTTTCAATTGGTTTAGAATAAAACTCTTCAAGGAGAATCTTCTGTTGCTAAATGAGTATGCACAAGGTTCATTTTCAGATTTGTAAACTTCAGTAAATTAAATTCTTGACCTTTTGGTCTGATGCACCCCAGCAGCCTGATGAAGTCTTTTCACACCATAAGTTATATAACAGAGGAGGTTGTCACATTCTTGTTTTTCATTTAAACTAGAGGCTGTGTAAAGGTGAGTTTCTTGTGACTCATATTAGTGGGGGGCACATCCAGTCAATTAATCGCAGCGGTTAGTGTAAGTCATGTTGAGTCCGTTCTATTTTCACAGCAACATTACAAGAAGAGTTTTCTCACAGGTCTGTACACATAGAGCATAGAGTCTAGACTGCTGTATAATTATTTACAGATGCCTGACAATAACTGCTTGCACAAGATGACTATGGGAAGGAATCGTTTTCTTTAAACAGACAGAACCTTCAGCAAAACTGGACCTCAGATGGATGGTAATCAGCATTGATTGGTTTGGTTGCAAGAGAGAAACAATCTGTTTTCACATGTTCATTTCTGGAAATGAATGAAAAATGTCATGAGGACTGCTCCGGAGAATCTCCTGACCTGTCTGTTCACATATGCCCCTCACAGCGGGAGACTATCCCTGTCAGACAGGAGGGGGGGGCGGGGGGCCTCCTGAGGTAAGACCGATGTTTAAGTAGCAGAAAAAGCAGCAGAGTCCGCTATACAATACTGATTGGGTCTTACTGGCCCGGGGGCCCCGAGCAGTTGCCTGCCTTGCCTGTTGACAAGCAGCGCCTCTGATGCTATGTGTAGTCACAATGTCAACAAAAGAGCGGAGAACAACATACTGTTGAAGAGAAAATATAACGTAGCAGTTTAATTACGTGCACGGAGATCGTAGTAAAAATTTCTGCTGTTTGTGTTCACATATGCAGCTCCTCTGGCAAAGACTTTTCTGCAAGTGTGAAAGTCCTAGGTCTAACATCATAACTTTAACAACATTTCATGGACATATTAGCTGTAGTTTTTTCTCTCTTTTGAAAACCCCCCCCCCCATTATTTCCATACCGCCATATTAGCTGAGCTACACACAATCTTTTCTCATTTCGCCCTGGCAACTGTAATACTCGCTCCTGTATAACAAGCCCCCCCCTTGTTGGGAAACACCGATGTAGATCTTCAGTGTTTCATTGATCGCTGAGCTGTCAGATCACTGATACACTCTGAAGATCAATGAACGATGAAGCTGTCAGCATTTCTCGGCGCCAACACACATTCCTGGAACATTTATAGAAAACGAATGAATGCAGATACTCTTATGTGATATGATGCAGATCTATACGGTTTCCAGTTAGGCAGTGTAAATTTAACGAGCACATAGAGAGGATAATGTGACTGAAATCATCTGGTTCAAACACTTGGAAGAGAAGAAGTGTTTGCTTTGTGAACCTTTGAGATCTTCTCATCGTTGCATGGCAGATAGCAGCAGTCCCTATACAGAGCTCGGTGTGTGTGTGTGTGTGTGTGTGTGTGTGTGTGTGTGTGTGTGCGTGTGTGTGTTTGTGTTATCTGACTACCACACCTGAAGCTGACTAAGAACTGCTGTGCTAGAGAGCTGAAGACCCTCATGTTTGCTGAGCTGGTGGCCGGCTGTCACTCAAACCGTCTCTCTCTCTCTCTCTCTCTCTCTCTCTCTCTCTCTCTCTCTCGCTCTTTTTCACTTTATGCATGTTGTGAAGGTATGATAATATAGCTGTCCGTTATATCACACCAGCCCACGGGATATATCACTCAGAAAGACATTTCATGTTATATAATCGTCCCCATTTGCATATCGTTTTACATAAAAGTCTTTAGACGTGGTGCTTTTAAGACTGCCCTCGCCATATTATCACTAAATGCCAGCTGTGAGGGAACACAGTTAAGAATGAGGGAAGGAGATCTGATTGTTGGCCAGGTGCTAAGGAGGTTCTCTCTGAAATGTCTCTTTTTCTTCTGCTGTTTTCTAATAATGTCAGACTAACTCGATATTGCTCTCACTGACTGTTAACACACACCCCAAACACCGTGGGACGACTTTAATCTGTGGTCAACCCGACTCCAGACTAACCTTCAAAAGAGCTAGAAATGTAAAGCTCTGCCCTTGCAAGCTTGTTTACCTGTTTGAGTTCTGAGTGTGAGGCTTTGATGCTCAGGTGCATACAGCGGTTTAGTGATTTTCTTCAAATCCAAGGAATATATTTAAGGATTTGCTTATCCTCCACAGGCCTCAGAAAGGCAATCTATGGCTTCATTACCATTTGAAGAGAACACAACTTTTGACTGTACGATGGCACCGAAGTCACCAAAGACACTGGAGTTCATCTCGAGTTGAAAGACGAACATCTGAACCACATTTCATGTCGATACCTCCGATAGTTTTCAAGACGCTGCTCTATAAAACAAAAATATCAACCTCAAGGTAAAGCCTCGCAGGGAAAACTCAGCTGTTCAAGAAAGATATAAGATCCCCTCTCTGTGGAGGACAAATATTTGTATCAAATCCCCTTTACCTGTTGAAATATTTAAATCAGTAACAAACACCTGGTACAATTACAGACCAACTAATCAAAACTGCAATCCAACAAGATCAATGTGGTTCCATTTTTTTTGTAGGAAGGCTGTGAAGAATTTAAAATTACACAACAAACTTTACTTTGATGCTGACAGGATTTCACCCTCCACCTGTTTATATAATGAATAAAACAATTAAAGGGGTTTTCGCCTTTGAGATTTTGCTAATAATATCTAAATAAAACTTCAGAGTCGTTTTAGATTTGTTCTCACAACAATGCAAGTATACCAAAAAGGTTTTGTTTCAGTGTTAAATGTGCTATGGTGTAGTCTACACAGAAACAATATATGCAAAGGCTGACTAAAATAACTGCTGTTATCGAGCTGACATGAAGATTTGATTGTGGGTAAATTATCATGAAAAAAACAACAACAACAACAACAGTGCTGTGACAGAGGAGGAAAGATCAACGCCAGCAGACAGTGTGACGTTTATCCGACTACAACAACAGAAACGAGTCATTTCCCATCACAGGATAACAGCAATTAAAATTGAATTAAAAATAAATAGATTTTAGATTCTCTCAGGGGTCAGGTCAGTTGTCCTGTAGCTGTCGCTAACGTTAGCGCAGCTTTATTTAAGTTAGGAATCCTTCAGTATCCTGAGACAGGACTTAAGAACTAGAGGTGCTGCTTGGCGACAAGCTCGGGGCCCCAGACCAGTAGGAGGACCCCCCAAGGGCTGACTGACAAACTTCAAACCACAGCAGTGGCTCCAAATGTGCACGTTTCACAATGACTGCTGTCTGACAGCACTCCCTCTCCATGCCCTGCTAAATATCACAGTGAAAAAAGAAAGTGTACAAAAGAGGAAGATGAGGAAACGTCGGGGCAATGGCAGACATAATGGTGATGAACGCTGGCTGGAGGGGCCACCAATCAATTATTGCTCAAGGCCTCGACAGACTCTGAAATTGCCACTGGGTGCGCCAATTGATCATTCATTCTTACAACAATGGAAGCAATTACACCATATTAATGCAGGCTCGGTGGTTTACAGCTTTTTAAAGTTAATCAAATCATTATCTTTCTTCCCCGCTGGTGTCAGACGGATAAGTCTTGGTATAATTTGCATCAAGGAGGAAAATGGTGAGGAACACCTCTAAAAACGAATATTTTGGACTCAGTAGATGTAACCTGTAAACTATGAGAGTTATCAGTTGTCATTTTAGTAAATAGTAATCAGGAAGGCCTTTATAATGTAGGTGAAGTTACATCGAGCCTTTGCTTTTTGTTGAATCCTGCTGTAATTCCTCCAATTGCTCTCACACCTTAAGAGGAGAAGCACTCTAATTATTTCAAGTATGCTAATGATTCCGTGTTTGTTTAAGCTAAAATATGCAACTCAGTGAAACATTCAGTGCATTTAAAAGAGTTTAGCAAAGTGCAGCATTACTCAGACAGCCCATTGATCCAGCCCAGCGGACAGGCAGCTTCATAAAGTGCTGCTCTTTGTTTTCGGGAGGCCTCTGTGTCCGCGTCCATCAAAAGTCGAACACCACTGTGCAGCGAAACCATTTGTATTCATTTGCAGTTCCAAAGGCAAGACAGCCAGATGATTCAGCAAATCTCTGGAAACAGCCCCGGCTTCTTGGGGCCAGGATTGTCACTTTTTCCCAGCGACTGAATCACAAGGTTTATGAACTGTCGCCCCGCACGGTAACACCGCTCGCATTGAACTAAAACACCTCTATTGTCATAAGTAACTCTCATCTCCAAACACTGAAGCAGCTCATTATGCCTGCCTTTAACCCAGTGTAATGGACTATAACACTTTTGTTTTTTATTCAAGATTGTCTTCACCGTGCAGTTTAAGACAGATTTAAGCAGTAAGAGATCCCTTTGTGACTTTTCCATGACCTACTCGATCGATCAATCGGGTCTTTGGAAAGTAAAAGTAGAAAATATAACATCTACATTAACATGCTGACAGCCTGCCAGGCCTCGCTAAGACTCCTAAAATCCAGGGCAACGCGGTCAGAATGTGCTGGCAGCTTCATTTTTAGTGATGACTGAACAAGACAAGAGTTGTGCACATTGCGGGAATTGCTTTAATTTTCCTGCACATTAAGGGCGACAGACATGAAGGCCAACTGCAGCAGAGTGCCCTCAAATCAAAGTTGAGTATACATCTGTGCAAGGCTCACTACTTGTGCAATCATGTGAAAACAGAAATATCATACGAGTGAATTTAAAGTCAGAATACAGCAGTACCACTAGAGTTAGTGAACAGATGGCTTCACAGGCTAAGTGAGACGAATGCCTGCGCTGTCACAAACACACAAAGTTTAAAACATTCACCCTGTGTAGGCGTGCTAGTTTTTAACTCTCTCTTTTGACTGATTACCATAAAAATACTTTCATTAACGGCAGGGTGGGTAATTTTCTCCAGATCCACTTTTTTAAAGATTCTGGTTTAAATTGTCTTTAGGTCCTGACAGAAATCAATAACTCTTAATGTTCTCTGAAAAAGGAATGAAGAACATCCATCATCAGTAGCAGTAGTAAGCCTGTAAAAACTTCGACCAATGTCTGCCACGAGGTACCAATCTGATGAACCAATCACAGACCTCCCTGTCTCCCTGCTCGCTCTCTACCCCTTGCGTGCTCTAGTCCACACTCAAAGAGCGTCACCGATGACAGAGTTCATACTGTGAGTTTACTTACCGCTGAATGAGACATGAGACGACGTAGTTTCTACACAATGTAAGAGATGAGCTGAAGTCCGCTGCTGGAGAAACGACGCTCATGCATGTAAGTGAGGGGGCGTGGCTTTTGAGGGAGCACAGAGGGGAGGGGGTGGGTGCAGACAGATCACTGAGGGAATGCTACTTTCAAAATCATGCTCGTTTTCAAAAGTTACCAAGCTGCCTTTAATATATTTATGTATCTGTAAAAATGATCAAAGCAGGTCAATCCGTGTAGCCTCTATAGCTATCAATCCATGTCTATGTTTGTGATTTTACAGGCAAAATATGTCTCAATAATACTTCTGTTGGGTTCTGTTATTGCTCTCCTTCAAGCTCCAAAGTACAGAGCAATTTAGGTCTCCATGTAATATCTTCAGATTCAACCCAGTACAGTGTGTTCACATAACGTGGACATGTAACAGCCAATAATGTCTTGAGTACAGCTGCAGGTACAAGTACAGGCTATCCCATACAGGCATAGACTCTCTGTACCAGATGGTTCAACTTTGTAGCACACAAACACCAAGTTCAGTTTTTGGTTATAAAAACAGGTTTTCAATCTATTTAATCTGCTTTTAGTGCATCTCAAAATCAGCCTGATATATACAGACACATGCAGTAAGCATTAGTAACCCAGCAGGATAGACTGACAAAGCCTGACGTCTCTTCATCAAAGTTTGTTGTCATTAAACTAAATAAGAAAGCGTGTATCACAATTGTTTTTTTCTCACTCTTATATGTAAAAGTTTAAAAGCTAGAAACAGGTAGCAAAAAACACTTACAAACAATTACCTACATCTTTTTCATAGAACAATTCCAAACGTATGGAGCTATTATTGTGGCAAAACTATTTGAATATGCGTACACAGATCCACAAATGCGTAAAAAGATCCACAAATGCGTAAACTAATCCGCAAATATGTAGACCAATTTCTAAATATTTAATTATTTATTAATGGCAGTGAACTTTTTCAGCTGTAAATCCTGAAAATACACACAAATGATCGCTTACAACTGAGGCGGACCTCTCCATTGGCTGTCATTTTACACGTGACTTTTGCAACACTGCTGCCGTGCAAGATCCACAAATGCGTACACATATCTGCAAATGTGTGTCTGACGATCTGCAAACACATTAGTGAGGTTTGTTGACCTGAGCTCAGGCTCACAGGCTATAGGCTGCCAGGCGACTAGGCTGCCAGGCTGCGTACCGCTTTGCCCGCACTGTACAAGAAACAAATTTCAAAAACACAAACTATAATGGACCCTCCATCGTAGCCTCCTCAGTAAAACTGCACCCACGACAGCTTTCCAGCTCAGTAATGTCCGTCTTGAACTCACTGGGTGCTACCGCGGACTGGCAGCCTAGCCTGTGAGCCTGAGCTCAGGTCAACAAACCCCACTAATGTGGCAGCAGTGTTGCAAAAGTCACGTGTAAAATGACAGCCAATGGAGAGGTCCGCCTCAGTTGTAAGCGATCATTTGTGTGTATTTTCAGGATTTACAGCTGAAAAAGTTCACTGCCATTAATAAATAAGTAAATATTTAGAAATTGGTCTACATATTTGCGGATTAGTTTACGCATTTGTGGATCTTTTTACACATTTGTGGATCTGTGTACGCATATTCAAATAGTTTTGCCACAATAATAGCTCCATACAAACATTATTAGCCAACGTCAAGATATTCATATTGATTTCCCAACAGCATGTTATTGATGTCCCAGTCACAGCGCAGCAAGAGCTCCACATACACATGTGATTTTACAGGCAAAATATATCTCAATAATACTTCTGTTGGGTTCTGTTATTGCTCTCCTTCAAGCTCCAAAGTACAGAGCAATTTAGGTCTCCATGTAATATCTTCAGATTCAACCCAGTACAGTGTGTTCACATAACGTGGGCATGTAACAGCCAATAATGTCTTGAGTACAGCTGCAGGTACAAGTACAGGCTATCCCAAACAGGCATAGACTCTCTGTACCAGATGGTTCAACTTTGTAGCACACAAACACCAAGTTCAGTTTTTGGTTATAAAAACAGGTTTTCAATCTATTTAATCTGCTTTTAGTGCATCTCAAAATCAGCCTGATATATACAGACACATGCAGTAAGCATTAGTAACCCAGCAGGATAGACTGACAAAGCCTGACGTCTCTTCATCAAAGTTTGTTGTCATTAAACTAAATCAGAAAGCGTGTATCACAATTGTTTTTTTCTCTCTCTTATATGTAAAAGTTTAAAAGCTAGAAACAGGTAGCAAAAAACACTTACAAACAATTACCTACATCTTTTTCATAGAACAATTCCAAACGTATGGAGCTATTATTGTGGCAAAACTATTTGAATATGCGTACACAGATCCACGAATGCGTAAAAAGATCCACGAATGCGTAAAAAGATCCACAAATGCGTAAACTAATATGCAAATATGTAGACCAATTTCTAAATATTTAATTATTTATTAATGGCAGTGAACTTTTTCAGCTGTAAATCCTGAAAATACACACAAATGATCGCTTACAACTGAGGCGGACCTCTCCATTGGCTGTCATTTTACACGTGACTTTTGCAACACTGCTGCCGTGCAAGATCCACAAATGCGTACACATATCTGCAAATGTGTGTCTGACGATCTGCAAACACATTAGTGAGGTTTGTTGACCTGAGCTCAGGCTCACAGGCTATAGGCTGCCAGGCGACTAGGCTGCCAGGCTGCGTACCGCTTTGCCCGCACTGTACAGGAAACAAATTTCAAAAACACAAACTATAATGGACCCTCCATCGTAGCCTCCTCAGTAAAACTGCACCCACGACAGCTTTCCAGCTCAGTAATGTCCGTCTTGAACTCACTGGGTGCTACCGCGGACTGGCAGCCTAGCCTGTGAGCCTGAGCTCAGGTCAACAAACCCCACTAATGTGGCGAGTGTTGCAAAAGTCACGTGTAAAATGACAGTCAATGGAGAGGTCCGCCTCAGTTGTAAGCGATCATTTGTGTGTATTTTCAGGATTTACAGCTGAAAAAGTTCACTGCCATTAATAAATAAGTAAATATTTAGAAATTGGTCTACATATTTGCGGATTAGTTTACGCATTTGTGGATCTTTTTACGCATATTCAAATAGTTTTGCCACAATAATAGCTCCATACAAACGTTATTAGCCAACGTCAAGATATTCATATTGATTTCCCAACAGCATGTTATTGATGTCCCAGTCACAGCGCAGCAAGAGCTCCGCATACACACGTCAAGATCTTCAACCAGTCTCGTTGCCTTTGGATCAAGGTTCGAGTTTACCATGACCTGGATGACTGAGAACTTACACAGATATACCTCAGGATGTCATCATGTTTCAGGTACAATATATTAGCTCCTTAAGTCTGAAGTGGAATTACCTAAGTCTGTACCTGCAGACAAACATTGTGTTTACTTTGAAGTTGAAAAGGAAAGTTTGCTTTTAGACAATAACTAGAATAATGCGGATGAATCTGCTTTCTCCCTTTGTTGTGAGCTGACAGATTGGAATGACTCATGATGCTCGTCAACGCTAACAACAGCAGAAAGTCTAACACCTTTTTTCAATGTGATTTCTGTATTTTATTTATTGTCTCTGCGTTTTTATCCTCTTCTTTTTAAGGGAGGGAGAGCATGTAGCCTGAGGGAGTTGTTGAGTGGGAGAGTGGAGTGGGATGGTGTCAGGTCTGCGGTGAAGGGGGGGACGGGGGGGGGGGGGGGGGGGGGGGGGGGGCAGGGTACAGGCTGCGTGGTGAGGCAGAATAGGAAATGCAGGATGAGGAGAATAGCAGCAGAGGGTTAGGAGGAGGTTCAGAATTTACACATACTGATGCTGATGCTGCATTATTTATATTCAAATCATCAAAGAAAAGAGGGAATAAAAGACGCAGAGTGTCCAAAAAAAACAACAACATCCGTTCTCCAACACACTCCTGAAGTATCCTGTGAAGGTCACACGTTGTAAAGGGCAGTCAGACGATTGTTCAGCCGAGCCTGCTTCATCACGATTGTCTGTTAAGCTGAGACGGCTCAAAGAATAAGAGAGACCTACAAGGACAAACCGAGGAGAAGTCACCGTCGGTTTAAAACTGCTTTTGCTGAAAAACTATTCAGCCCAACTTAACAACCAATCGGCTTTGTAGCGCTGTTTTTTTTTTTCTTCCCTCCCCCTGCGGCTAAGTCATTCAGATAATAAGGTTTCTCTCAATAACAGAGCACACGAGATGAAGTCAATTTACAACTTGAACACAAAGCATTAAAGCCCAAATTCATTAATGGGGGATTATCTCGTCCCATTTTGGAGAGGTTAATGAGGGAGAGAGGGGGTTGGTTTTTTTTTTGTTTGCCTAATGTGCATCTAACTGCAACATATATTAAAGTATGGAGGACTGTTCACCTCACAATGCTACGGAAATTAGCTGAAAAGTGTCCACAACCCATCCATCCAGCCTGAGTCTTAAGTAACTGTACTGTAGGCCATTTATCTTTTATGATGACCAGTGCACCATCTGTTCAAGTATACCTGTTTCAAAACCAATAAACAAGAGCTATTCATCCATACAGCTTTAACCCTAAATTCCACCAGATGCGTTTTCGGTCTGTGATAGGTTTTTACTTTAGTCAATCGGTGTGCTTCCACTGGCTACGCTTGGCTGTTTTTCAGTAAACACAACACCCGATTGGCTGCTGTGGGTGGAGCTGTATTTGGAGAAGTCAAGACCTACTGGTCTGCAGCAAAAGTAAAACAGTTGCATTTGCCACATTTGAGAGAACAAGGTTTGAAAGTTTTCTTTTAATTTCTACCTTTGACATTCCTCATCTGAACAGCTTAACATTCAACACTGCACTAGGATCCTCAGAAATACGCCCCCTGCAGCTGAAGTCAAACATATGAATGGGTCTTAAGAAATGTGAAGGACAGACGGAAACAAAGAAAGAAGATTTCTGAGTCAGACGTCTATTGTTGGACTGTGAAAAAGTCTGCAGGATACATGGACACTTCAGCTGAATTTACATCATTTAATTAATAATAAGGGACTAATAAATTGGGATTGGCCTCAGAAAACTGTAATCACCATTCTATGAATGTATTATAACATTTCATTGCCGTGAGTAATGTAGTGTTGTAGACCTTGAGATCAGTCTTGGTCTCAAGACCGGGGTCAAGACCAAATTTTGAAGGTCTAGGTCTCGTCTCGGAATCAAAAACATTTTTACTCGGTCTCGTCTTTGTCTCAGACTGGGCGAACTCCGGATTTTAAATCAAGACCGGTCAATACCACCACTGATAGGCTATTTTTTCAAGTCATTACTGTGACTCTTTTTCTAAAACAACATATAGCTTGTAAATATAACTAGTTGGATTTTTTTGCCTCGGGTTAAGCAACCTTCTCTGTGTAACGGTCTAAATAAGTGACACGCCCCCTGCACCCAAGATGATGATTTCTCATTGATATTTATGGTCTTGGTCTTTACTGGATCTCGCCCTGCCTTGGTCTTGGTCTTTACTCGGTCTCGATCCCTAAATGTCTCGGTCTTGTCTTGGTCTCTGAGAACTCTGGTCTCGGGTATGTCTTGGTCTCGGTTACTGTGGTCTTGACTACAACACTAGTATTAAGTACAATAATGTTGTACGTTTTTATGCAATCCTTTTAAAAAGGAACAACGTACTGGGACCAAACATTAAATAAACATAAAGAAAAGAAAGTTTTTTGTCGAGTGAAGGAAAGCCATTTCCCCCTGACACAATCATGAAATGTTAATTAAGCCGCATATTTGCATAAAATGCTTATGCTGCACTGTAATTATCGAGCCAAATTAATGTCTTCATTATACGTTAATTACCCCCTCAACTTTAAAATGATTTCTGGAACATTAAAGGTACACAGAAGTGGACTAAAAGGGAAAATGGATGTGTGTGCAAGGCTTGATGTGTTTTGACAGCGTAAGAGGCGTAAAAAAAAAAAACGTAGTGAGGCATTATGTGTTTGACTAATCGCAGATATCTTCCATCTGACTGTGTCACTACATCAGGTATCCAGCTGGGGTTTTAGTAAGATGTCGACATTCATCAGTATCTTGTGAAAAATGCCGTCTTTACCCCGTTTATGAAAAGTGAATCAAGCTTGATGTATTAATGTTGTCATAAACACATGGATGGGCGTTTGGCAGCTGCAGTTTCTGCAGTTTAATCTCCTCCTGGCACATGGGAATACTCGGAACTGTCACAATTTTATTCTATTGACGATAGCAAGGTCGTGTCTTGTCTTTTTTTTAAAAGATGCAATTCATTCACAATTTCAGAGAGGATCCAGACTCCTACATGTCTCCAAAACAAGCTTGTGAAGGCCAAGTTAAGACGCATATGAACATCCTAAAAGCATACTGAATCCAATTACTTAAATAAAGGGAGACACATAAATCAGCCCGGGACTCGAGTTCACTCTGTATCTGCCAAGTCACTTCACTTGTGGGCAGAACATGCCTCTAATACTGAGTACAAGCTCAGACACTGACATTTTTCTAAGGTTTATTTGAAAATACAGCCCTCCAGAATGAAATGCATTGAATTTTGTTATTTATGAACTAGGGGTTGTACAAGATCATTGAGTATGTCGTACTACTGCGAAGGCCTTGTACTGATATTTTATTTTTTCCCCAGTGAGGAAAAGTGTCTGCAACAGCATTCCAGTTTTTCTACTTATAAATGTATTTTTCAGAAAGGCACTACTACTCAATTTTAGACAACCAAAGATTTGTGCAGAGACCAAGAAATGGAGCAGAAGCTTGATATGCTTGTGTCCGTCTTTCTCAACCCTTCAAACAATAATTAAAAAAATAAGACATACCTTGAACAGGGCTTTACCAAACAGACACTCTTGGAGAAGGCGGTGATATTTACAACACATAATGTCATGGACGCAAATCCTCCTCGCGTAAATGGTGCGTTCCATTTTCCTCAGAAGTCGGATGTTGGAGCTGGGAATGACGTCACATCCGAGTTGACGGCGTTCCAGTTACGAGTTGGCAACAAGTCGGGCAAGCAACATGTATGCCTCCAGGAGTACCTTTGCTTTGTAGGCTTATACAACTAACTTGACAACATGTCCACAGATAGAACTTGGACAATACCATGAGTGTGATTGATTTATTTACACATAAACAAGACTAAGTTGTTAATAAACATTATCATGTATAGCTTAAACTTTACTGTTGATGCATGCAGCAGCCATGTTGGATTTTAAGCTACTGAAGTCCCTCTGAGTTTCCCAGTTGCAGTCCCGACTTTTGTGGGAATTCCTGATGAGCTAAGGGACTGGAAACCCCCCCGACTTCCAAGATCAAATGGAACGCATCATAAAGCCATGAGAAGAGAGCGATTGGGACGATTGCAAAGCTCATCAATACGATGTTTGAGAGCAAGTTTACTCTGGTTAAGCTTCACACTGGGCTGAGCCTTTGAGATACAGTTAGTAAGTGTTAGTCTAAATACATTGTTCTATAATTTGGAAAATACATAGATCCAAAGGTTACAGGACCAACATGTCTCCGTGAGGTCATTATGAAACCCAAAGCTTCAGGTTAGCTTCGCTTAGCACTGCAAATTTTATCACAGCATTTAAAAAGAGAAGGTCTCAAGCCCCTGGTTTTGTTAGGACACAGCAACTCATATTTTAAATAATGTTGATTTCTTTTAACATAGCCAGGCTATCAGTTGCTACTAGTTTCTAGCCTTTATGCTAATCTAAGCTACCAGCCTCCTCATCCAATAGATAAGAATATTGTCTCAAAGCCTAACATTATTTTTTTAACTTTGTGGGTGATATCATCCTTTATTTCCAGTCCTCAATTAATCTCCCAACGGGAAAAACTATCCACCTATAAGACTCAACCTTAAAGCCCAATTCACGCATACTCTGTGTGCGCCGCAGCCCGTCAGCGCCGCACACTACGTTGTACTTAGCTTCCACTCTAGTCAATCATTGTGTTCACACAGGGCGCGCTGCGGTCCGTCTCCGGCGCGTGCCACCGACGGCACTACGCTCTGCTCCTTTTCAAATACGCAGCGAGTCTATTTTCGCCGGAGTACGCTGCAGGCACGCGTCAAGCTGGACAGAATATGACAGCCCGGACAGGAAGTCAGACAAGGAAGCGCACAGAGCATCCGGTCAATTTCAAAATAAAACACAATATACGGACTCGCGATCGTATTTTTCATCACTTTATCAACATTACGTCAAAACAGGAACCGAATTAACAACAACGCATCCTCAGAAAGACAAAGCAACATGTTGTTTGCATATTTTTCTCTTTATTCCCGCGGGATCTTGTAGTTCTCATGGGTGCGCTCTGCTGCTCTGACGTCCCAGAAACGGATCCAGTGTGAATGGGCGCGAGCCGTTCCGACGGAGCAAAACCGTGGCGCTGACGGACCGCGGCGCGCACGGAGTATGTGTGAATTGGGTGTAAGAGCCTGTGTCCACTTCCGGTGATTCTACCCTGGCAGGTCCTATTTTCTATCTAAGTGTGAAAAAAACATCCATGATTACTCAGACCGCTCACAGCCTTCTCAGTTGAAAAAAGTTCAACTCAAAGAACTTAACTTGAAGTTTCCAGGTCTACAGTAGAGGTGCTGCTAATGCCAGGACATGATTCCTTTCCATTGTTTTTATATTTTCTTGAAAACATTCTCTGAATAAAAGCAAATGCATGCAGCGCAATTTAAAACAGACTTAACAGTGACTACCAGGCAAGCGACGGCGCCAAGACACAACTTTCTTACCCTAACAACAGTAAGCGGCGGGGAGAAGCGCTCTGAAATTGATGCTGTGGATGCTAGCAGCACTAAAAATGCTGTTAGTTAACAAAACCCAAAATGTTTAAGATAAGTCCAAACATCTCATCGTTCCAGTTCAGAATAAATAGATGAGGTAATGTATTTTGATATAATGAATCATTAAACAATCTTGGCGGACACTAATCTCTTATTCACAGTGAATTAGTATCCTCATTAAACCTTCATCGGAGAAGTGTTAGATGTCATGGATTTCATTAAACAGGTCATGTGTCTCCCAGTAGACTCCATCTCTAAATGTGAACTCATGACAACCTCTATTTGCTTTTTTTGTTGATCTGATAATTACTAATTGCTCGGCGCCCATTCTTCACTTTTGGCTGTTTGGGCGTCGTCACCATTCATGGTGTCAGTGCATTTAGGCCCGTAGCAGCATGCTAACATATGTGAATGTGTTCAGAATGGGCGATGTGAAGTGGCATTGCTCTGTCAGCAGATGTCAAAACTTGGCGGGGACCCCGTCAACCGATGTGTCAGTTCTTTGACCGCTTTGTGGTCAGAAAGCCCCTCATAAGGAAAGTGAGGGAAACATTTATCCAGATGAATCAGCACAACTGTTGAGGTGGCAGCGATGGCAGATTCATAGACAGAAAATGTCGCGAGGGAGGCCCTTAAAATAGCTGAGTGAGACGAAGAGGTGCAGGGTGACAGAAGAGGAAGAAACTGAGCGGGACATTTGTAGAGAGCCCCAGAGAGACTGAGTCAGGCAAAACAAACAGCGGAAGAAAGCTATCTGATGGTCAGCTTCACAGTCAGAGGAGAGTTTGAGAGGACGGAAAAGAAATATAAAAGCAGATAGGAGAGCCACTAAGACAAGACGGCTGCGTAAATAAAACGTCTGTGCAGACAGAACCTCAAAGATATGTATGATTATCAAGGTATCAATGAATAAATATCATTTCAAAGCACTCTAAAAGATAAATTGCCCACAAAAGACTAGCTAGATAAAGTCTGTAAGAAAGCTAACAGCTGCCTAAAGCTGTGATCAGATGGGACGCTTTTATCTTTGCTGAGATGCAGACTGCGGCTGGGAGCTTTGTTAGTAACAGAGAGAGTAATGGCTCAAAGGATGCAAAGAGCTTTACATCACTGTCGTTGCTATGCAACTATCCCATTATTTTACAAAGTAAACCTAAAGTAGTGCAGACAATGATGCTTTAATTCAAAAGTCAAAAAGAACCAAAAAGGAGAAGTTGAGTGAAAGTGAAACCCATCATAAAACAAGGAACCTGCGTCCTTGGGTTTGATACTGTTTGATTTCTTCTTTAAAAAGTGAGACAAAGAATATAAAAGTTTGTTGGATCTCAACTACGACCTCAGTCAGTAAGTCTTAAATGTGTTTCTGCTCACCCATCTCAGGATGGTGCCGTCCCTCAACAGGAACGCTGACTGTCCGCCGCAGCAGCTTGTTCCTTTGGGACTCTGAGCGCCGCTCGCGCATCAGCAAAGGGTGTACCTGCAAACAGAGAGAGAGAGAGAGCGAGAGAGAGTGAGAGAGAGCACAAGGTCAGTACATGAAAAGACCCTCCTGAAGTACCGCATCCTGTTCTGTACAGAAAATGAAAACACAAGAGGTTCACACTCTTCTCCTTGTTTTTGATAAAATTGAAGAACCACTGTGTTCCCATTTTGCTTTATGACTGCAAACTGTTCGACTAATAGGTGTGGAGAGAAGCTGTGGCAAAATGTATTTCAGCATCTGTTTGCCAGGAGGTAATTTCTTTAGATTAAAGTTGACCCATTATGCTGAACCCCATTTTAAAACTCGCATTTTATGATACAATGTTGGTTGGATGTCGTTACGAACCGTGTGTTACGTTTCAGATCATGAGGTAAACATATGCAGAGTCTGCAGAGGGGGCTAAGCGGCCTGATCTGCAAATCATGCAACAGTTCCCCGATATATACATGTATATGTATGTAGACCATTGAAATGTCTTAAGGTCTCTTCTCCCAGCACTGGAGAGCAGCCCTCCCCTGGCAGCCCTGCAGTGTCCTGCCCTCCAGAGAGCTGGCCAATCAGAAGAAAGTGGGGGCAGATGGCCTAGCAGTTAGGTTGTGCCCCATGTACGGAAGCCATAGTCCTCCAAGTAGGCGGCTAAGTTATCTTAAACTGGCATCCATGACAACTCTGACCTCAGCCCCATTTACCCTCTGTCTAAAACGGATCATTTCAGCTGCTGTCTCTTTAAGGCCCCCCTCCCTTAATGACCGCAGTCTCTGAAAGCTTCCTGTGCTGGGCGCGTCCTTAAACGTTGCCTCGTCTCCTGTGCAGAAGTTGAGGTACTGTACCAGTGTAAGAAGATGACAGAACCTGACGTCAGCTCTGACCAGTCTTGTCGGACACTATTTACCCAAAAGCCAGACAAGGGACAAAATCTATAGACTCTCTGTGCAGCATATTTCATGTTTTGTATTGAAACTGTTGAAACAAGCTATTCAGAGAAGCTGTAAGATTGGTCTGCGGAATACACCGACAGACGTAAACCTCATGATCTGGAACTTAGCCCAGGTTTAGAAAGGACATCCAACATCTTAACAAGTATGTTTTAAAATGCAGATCGTGGGCACATGGATAGCCTCGAGGTTATGTTGTGCGCTCCATGTACAGAGGCTGTAGTCCTCGTTGCAGTGGCTGAGGGTTCGAATCCGACCTCAGCCCTTTGCTGCACGCCATCGCCCACTCCCTACTCCCAACGCTTCCTGTTTCTCTTCAGCTGTCCTATCCAATAAAGGCAAAAATGGCCCAAAGATATCTTTAAAATATTGTAGATCAGTATAATAGTTCTCCTGTAATTTGTGGGTAAGATACAACCCCCAGGAAACCGCTTACATCATATCCCTTTAAGTCTTTGCAGATTATTGAATAAAAGAAAAATAAATAATGTCAGACACACAATTTTAAGATGTCCTCCTCAACAGCGGTTCACTGTATGATACATTACATCTGATCTGGAGACACAGAAAATAAAAAATCTATACAGAAAAAAATAAACCACATTTCACAGCTCGGCCACATTTGGCCCCACAATCCCTGAATTCATAAAAGTGAGACTTGAGGGAGAGAAAATGGGAGAATGTGCCACACTAATCAGCAACACTGGCTCGTGCTTTTGAAACATCACAGCAACACTCTGAAAATACAGCGTACACTCCAAAGTACAGGACCATAAATCTCCACTGAACACCAAAGATGGTACTTTGTCGGCAACTGGGCCCCAGAACGGCAACAAAATCTCACAGAAATATAAAGTGACTCAGAAATGTAAGATGAGTTTTCTTTCAAAATAGCACACTGTGATGAAAGCTGTTGTATAACACTGCATTCATTTTAGATATGCTTACTAAATTAACTGAGCATATGAGTGTTTGAGGATTTTTAACCATTTTCCTTCGAACAGATTTTTTGGCAGCAATTTGTTGTCCATATGAATGTTGCTCTGAGTCTGTTTGATGTGTAAATAGCAAACAATTAGTTAATACAGTTAAAGAAAAAACGCAATCCTTGGCCATTTCATAAGATGCACTGATGCAATCCAGTACAACCCCTCTACCACATACTGCACCAGACAAAGCTTATTAGTTTATGGTTAAAAACATATAGTTAATCGGGGTGCCGGTAGCGCAGTGGTTAGCACACGTGCGCATGGCGGCTAGCGTGACAGCATTTTCCATCCATCCATCCATCCATTTTTACCGCTTATCTGATCCAGTCGGGTCGCAGTGGCAGCAGGCGTAGTAAGTCAACCCAGACTTCCCTCTCCCCAGCAACGTTTTCAGCATTTTATACTGGTATATTCACTGAACGGTATATACGACCCAGTCTTCTTAGATGAAAAAAAAAAGGGTATTTAAAGTGTGTCTCATACACCAGATTTTATGGTACACAGCAAAAATTGGAGAGTTGAAATTTCAGGGTTAAACATTTCAGAGTTGATTTCAACTCCCAATGTGTGATGATTGAAATGGTGTTTAGTGTTGGAGTTGTTTTACAGTGTTAATCCATTAGTGTTGGTCAACTGTCGTCCAACTCTGCAGAGAGTTAATTAATCCAAGCTCCGCCCCCAGGTTTCCCGCTCAGTTCACTTTGTCAGTTGGCGACACAGAGAAATGTTCCTCCTCTGCAGTTCTACTCGGTAAGTAAAATAAATGCTATCATGTAAAAAAGTAATGTGATTCTCTGAACAGCTGTAAAATACTATATCTGTGGAGATTATCTACTTTAAAAGGACTTGTGTGTTGATTAACTGAATGGCAAACACAGTGATAAGCTAATGTTAGCAAGCTGCCTCGTGCAGTTAGCTAGCCCTTAAAATCATTTAAACGTTATAAATGAAAATAAATAAGGCACTTTTAAAGCTGGTAGCAATGAAAATATGCTTTTTTAGGTTTACATTTTGAGGTTGAAGCTAATATTTCTCTGTTTTTTTTTAACCACACTGTCCCAGCATGCAGGCACGTTTCATATAGTTGCCCTGTGAGCATCACCAGCATTATCCTTTTTATTTCCTCCTTTTGTGTTAATTAACTTGTTCAAACTTTTATTTCAGAGAATATGCTGGTTCCAGTAAAATACAAACAACTACAGAAGTATGTGAAGTTGGAGGAGTTTGACTACATGCAATTTCATGAAAAAGGTGAGTAAATTAATGCATTTATTAATTCATTATTTTAATTTTGATTTTAATTTTGTAAGGGAACTTTATTAACATTATCCTTGTGTATAATTTATTTTTCCCCAGTCATGCTGCAGTCTGGAGGAGCATCTCCGCAGCCAGCAGAGTCGGTATCCATACCTCCTCCCTGTTGGACGTCAGAAGAGCAAGATTGACAGCTTCTACTTCACCATGGATAAGCATCTCATCCCATGTTGGGCAAACCGCTCCCTCTGGGCATTTGATGAACTTTTCAAAGCACATTTCGTGTTTAACATGTTTTATGATGCAGCGTTAGTGAATTTTTACACATTTATGTGGAAGTTGTATATTGTACCTTCATTCACAATGTATTGATTTACAGAGAAAATAAAATGTCACTGTTTGAAAATAACTAATAACTTTTTTTTATTGAAAATCATTCTTTCTCTAATTTTAACACTTTGTAGTGTAGATAGTCTGACACTTAATGGAGTTAAACTAACACTAGCCAGGTAGTAAAAAAAAAGTGTCTTAGCAGAGTTACTTGTCTAATCCCTAAGTGTTATTTTAACTCTGTTTAGCGAGTTGAAAAGGGAACTCTCTCAGTGTTAAATGTTTAACTATTTCAAAAGTGTTGATTTGACGCTAGAAAGTGTGGCGCTATATAAACCCTGAAAAAGGGTTGAAGTCAACTCTGTGGGAGTTAATTCAACACTGGTCTTTTTGCTGTGTAGTCAGTGTTGGTGTCCTTGACTGCATCAAATTAAAACAAGATTCTAAAACCCTCCACCCATTTGGTCAACCCATTGGGTGTTTCACTACCAGGATTCTTCTTTTGTCATCAACTCTTTTAGTAAATGTCATTGACAGTGTGAAAGTCTAAAGTGAAGTATTACAGCTGTATCATAACCACCATGATGGGGCCTGCTCCTTGATATGGTCTTGTGTTGCACAAGGGTTGTTAAACTCATTGACGAGTTCGTGTAGGTTACGGTTATGTTCCACTGCTTATGTATGATTAATGAAAATATCGCGTTGGAGACCAGGCGTTGTATGTACTGTTAAATGAATTTGCCGTGCGGAAATCCCCCCGCTGTTTTGTCTGTCAACTCTCTGAGCTACCCAGTTATTCTGGCTTCTGCTAACTGCTACATGCTGCTAGCATCTTCACCTACACCAACCACATAACAACAGGATCTTGAAGTGTAGTTTTAAGAAGGAATGTGTCGGTTTCCGTTAAACTTTTTGCTGAAGATGTGGTTCTGTTAGCATAGTAGTTAAACTATAGCATCTAGCAAGCAATGGGGCCGTTTATAGTCTGAAAAGTCAACATGAGGGGCAACAACTCCACCTCTGAGAGTAAGGTTTTTCAAATAGGGCGATTGCTCATTTGGGGTTGAAGACTTGACTTTGAAATAGGGTCAGCATTAGCGCATGGATTGTGAGAACGACTGACTGGTGCAGTGTCAGCAGATATGCAGACTTACACCAACCCCTTGGAGTGAAGAGGGAGCTGAGTCGAAGGACAAAAGCTTTTGATCTACTAGTTCATCTACTTTAAGACATTACATCTAGTCATTAGCCTTTGGGAAGTGAGCAAAAGGATTTGATTTGCAGATACGGGCATCCAAAATGAGCTTCTTCTGCAGGGTGGCAGAGGTCAGCTTCAGAGAGGGAGTAAGAAGTTCAGAATTCTGGTAAGTGCATGCTGATGTGGTGCAGGTATCTGAGTAGGATCCTTCCAGGGTTCCTTCCTTTTGGAGTTTTATAAACTATCAGAAAACCTTAGGGTAGACTCAGAACACACTGGAGAGATCTGGTTTTCAAATGTCTTGGGATACCCCCAAAAAAAGCTGGTATACGTCTGAGAATGGGATGTCTGGGGAGCCTTGTGTTTGCAAAAACTTGATAGATTCGATGGATACATGGAGTTAACGTCTCTGCACATTGCAATCTTAATAATAATAATAATAATAATACATTTTATTTATAAGCGCTTTTCAAAAACTCAAAGACACTGTACAATAGTTAAAAACAGAAAGAACAGCACAGTCAGGACAGACTAACAGACATTGCAACAATTACACACAAATCATAAAGATAACTACAATAAAGGTAAACTACAGAAAACAGAAAATACATCACAATCATACATTAAAAGCTCGTTTAAAGAGGTGAGTTCTGATAAGTGATTTGAAAGTAGGAGGGTCGGTGCAGTGTTGAATGTGTGTAGGGAGTGAGCTCCCAGAATAGAGAGGGGGGAGCTATGGAGAAGACACTGTCCCCCCAGGTTCGGTGCTTGGTTCTAAGAGGGGGAGATAGGAGGTTGGCTTTTGAAGAACGGAGGCTGCGTGCAGGAGTATGAGGGTGAAGGAGAGCCCTGAGGTAGGAGGGGGCCTGGTGGTTAAGGGCTTTATGTGTGAGGAGAAGGATTGTGAATTGGATACGGTAAGGGACAGGGAGCCAGTGGAGATTTTGCAGGACAGGGGTGATGTGTGCCGATGATTATTATGTCCGATTTTGAATAGTTGAGAGAGAGGAAGTTGGTGTGCATCCATGTTTTTATTTCATTGAGGCAGTTTGTCAGGGTAGAGCGGGTTTCAGTGGTGATTGAATTGGTGGAGATGTAAAGCTGGATGTCATCTGCATAACAGTGGAAATGCTCTCCATGACATGATGAACAAATAGTAACAAATAGACATAATGAACAAATAGTTTAATGAATGCCTCTGACATTGTGGTTAAAAACAAGTACAGGTTCTCTAGCTCACTTCTTAGGTTAAAAAACATGAGGTTGATTGGCATCCTTAAATTGGCGTGAAGGTGTAAATGGTTGTCTACATCTTTGTGTCTTCCCTGTGATTGACTGGCGGCCTGTCCAGGGAGTACCCTGCGTCTCTCCCAATGTCCGCTTGGAATGGCTCCAGTGTCCTGTAAGCCTCTCAGGACAAGCTGTTCAGCTAATGGATGGACCTGATAAAGTGGCCGCAGAGTGTTTACGTGTCGGATTTGTTCTTCGGCTTGTTGTGGTGTTCATCTGCACCCAAGTGGCCAGAAATCCATTTATGCAGCTTTAGCAAATGCTGACTAATGGATTCAGGGCGACAAAAAATGGATACAGGTGTAGTCCTTTGAAAGGGAACTCAAGTCGCTGTCCTCTGTGTATCCTTACTGTTAAAAAGTCACAGAGTATGTCGGAATGATGCAGCCTTCTTTGTGCTCTGATACAATACTGCTGTGCCTTTGAATGTGTCCTATTGAGAGTAGCGTCTCACAGAAATCCAACATCGGGACATAAAAGAGCTGGTGTGAACACAGAGAGACGGTGTCAGGAGGTGGGACTAACTGCAGAGCAGCGCAGGATCGTGCAGCCTGGGGGGCTTTGGGCCAATGCCAACAACAGTGAAGGACATCGGCCGGTCACACTGAGCCATATGTCCCACAAGACAACGGAGTGCCACTCACTCCAAAGGAGCTCTGTTAAGAAGAAAAATAATGGAGTGTGTGTGTGAGGTTTATTTTTGAGTGTGTGTTTGTGTTGCCTGAATCTTACTACTATTTTATGAGTGCAGATGTGTGTCCATCAAAGAGAGGCCACATGAAAATTTAATGCTCGTCTTCAAGCAACTTACATTCTCCTCTACCAAGCTACAGCTCTGACACACACACACACTCATACACACATAAATGCACATCTCTACTACAATAATCTAGTCAGAAGCAGCCTTGCAGAAGATGCTTCACATCATGTATCAGGATCTTGTTTTTATGAGTCTCTATATCCAGCTTAATCAGGGACAAGCATCGTAAATCAACCGCCTATCTGATTACTCTCTAATTTACTGCTCATGCAACCAAAGTGCAAAAAAAAAAAAAAAAAAAAACTGCATTGTAATACGATGCTATTTTGGTACCACAATATTGCTTGTGATGAGATTACAGTACAACCTCTGTGATGAAAAATATATTAAGCTGCATCCATTCTTTATGAGTCCGGTGAAAGTATGCACACAGTGTGTATGATAATGTACTGACTTTCTCTTTTGTTGGGGCAATTACATAATAGGAGGTTGAGCCATTTATCAGACATTTTTCTATCTTTTTCTCCTTTACTGCCAACCTGAAATAATATCTACTTCTGGATGGATGGCCTTGAAGTTGAACTCCTCACATTTTTGTAAAGAAATCTAAAGGATTTAGCAAATCTACATTTTTATGTGTCATATTCAGGTCACCATATGCATTGGGCCCAAACTTTTATTCACGATGGGACTCATGGTACGTTACCGCTTACACAGCATCCCACCAAGAATCACGTTGGCAAGCCAAGAGCAGCAACAAAAGTGGAAAAAGGTAAAAATCCGTTGTGAAGCATACACTGTATAGAATGTGGATTTGGTCTCTGTGATGATGTCACCTATTGGTTTCTGATGTGGCGTTATGAAGCCCAACAATGGCCGTTGACTATTTGGAAATGCTATCTCAGCCTAACTTTCGACGAATCTATTAACAAGCAAAAAGGTGGCAAACAGCTACAACTCATCCACCTGTCAGTCAAATAACTAACTGTATTATTACTTCTGTAGAGTCCATATCAGTCAAACAAAACATGTATGTTGATACTGTATTTTGTACAGGCAGCTGGTTATTATCCATAGGGGGCAGAAATTTGTCACAGATGGACCGGTCCGGGATGTTCATCTTAGTTCATCAGCTTGATGCCAACACATAATGGAATATTATTGCAATAAGTGGGCTAACAGAATTGGCGTTTGCAGCAATTCTAACTAAAGAGGTGACCGTTTCTAGTTAACAATGTTAAATAAAATAGATCACGTCTGTTCAGGGATGTTATAGTGTCTTGGCATCTCTGCAGTCTGTAACCCTACAGTTGTGTTGTGTTCAGAAGTTGGTGTCCTGTAGGTTGAATTAATTTACCCCAAAAGATCAGCAAATCAAAGGGCCCTTAAACCTGTCACTCATTTAGCCTACTGAAGTGAATGGAGGAGCTTGACACAGTGTTGAGGCTATTTAATAAATAAGCCCATTAAGAGACATTGCATGTGTTTTCTTGTTACTATGAGGTTTGGTTGCTACTCTAGGCTCCATCAAAACTTAAAACAATCTGTTGTGTAAGTTAGTTGGAGAATACATTTCTCATTTTTATTGTATAAGAAAGGTGGAGCTTAGCCCATTCATACCAGTTATTTTACTTTTTTTTTTAAAGGGCTGCCATGTTTCGAAAGCATACTTTTGTGACTTTGTGTTGTGATAAAAGGTTTTTGATGTTGTGAACATTTCTTTGACAATGGTTGTTAACTCTTATAACCTTCTATATTTAATATATTTTTTCCCCTTTAAGAGAACTTTAACTTTATACAGACTACCGTGAATGCTTTTCAAGAAATATCTGTTGAGAAACTGTTTATGGATCCAATAACTGGAATGTCTGTTTCCTTTCTTCTACAGAAAGAAGTTAATAATAATAGGAAATAAAAAATGTCACATAAAAATGTATATTGCCAAACCTCCCTGTTCAAGGATTTGCAGTATTTCTTAGAAAGGATTAAGACACCAGCAGATACAAGAGTGGAAGCAATGATGATATAAAGGGTGAATAAAACGTACATGTTCTAACAGTATTTAAATCACCACATTGCCTAATTAGAATATCCCTCATACCGGAGTGAAATTATTAGACACACAGCTGCAATCTTTATTCCAGCCTTCTTAGTGCGTCTTGCTTCATTTTAAATACACGTCTTGTCAGTCCACACAGCTTTTTCTCTAACCCTCTTTTAATTCCCTCTGCCAGATTAACGTTGGGAACAGCCGCGCAGAGTGGCCGAGCACTCTGTTCATCTAATTGAATATGCCTTAGTGCCGATGAATAACAGTAAACCTGAATTACCCTCACTTTCTATGAACTCTTCATTGATCAGGAACGCGTTTTAAAGCCGGTGTAACAGACTGCAGCTTTACTGCGACCATGTTGGTTTACAGTGTTTCTAAATATACATACGAGATAAGTAAAGTGGTTTCATAACGCCTGGCTGAGTGCGATGCCAGCTCTGACTCCGGGAAAAAGGATTCAGGAGGCGAGTATGGAGGAGTAGCAAACTCAGACCACAGGTGATCTCGCTGAATGGTTTTGCCGTTATTGAAGGAATAGTAGTGATTTTCAGCAGGGTTAAAGTGATGCTTCTCTCTCTCTGTCCACATTTTCAGCTGTTGCCATGGATTCCAGAGGAGACAAATCGGCATCTTCTACCTACAGTACATGTTGTGAGATGGATACAAAATACATCCTTGGAACGCGGAGGAACAGGTTCTGCTCTTTTCCAAATACATCCTCTTTTTTCTCTTAACATACCAGAATCAAAATAAGAAGGTGCAAGCATGTATTTTATGACATGAGCTGCACATTAAAAGCTAGAATTTTCTGAAATCCACAAGACTTCAAAAATGACATTCTTGAGAAGCCATTAAGATGTCAATGCCACCCAAATACAAGGCGCTAAATATGGTAATTTTCCTAACTCACATCCACTTGAACAGAAACAAGCCCACTCACTCGCTCCCCTCCTGCTGCCCTGCCAGGTGAAATTCATCACTGACAATTTAACTCGCAAAAAAAAAAATACCCAGAATGCATTCCGACCCCACCCTGACACATCAGCCCACCGAGAAGTATCCCACCTCCTCCTCCAGCAAGGGGGCAAAAACAGCTGGCAGCTATTTTTGCTCTGCGTGTGGAAGGATTTAATTGGTCCGATGTCGCGGGGGTCTGCAGCTGGAAACATGACATAACAGCGGCTCTGGGGTTGCCATGAGTGGGCACAGGGAACTGGCAGGCCTGCACTCAGCACCCACAGAGAGGCAGCAATAGGCTATAGCACACAGACTCTTCACCACTTCAAATGGTGCACTTGCACCTCGCACATAAATTTAAAGGAACATTTTAATTTAGAGCCCGATTTATCGCAAGGAAAATAAACTGGTTAAAAGGCATGGCATGGTGCCGTCTAGAAGCTGCATGATCCATTACCCTGCACTGGACAGAATAAAACACAAACAGACTTAAGGTCGGAGAAGGCTTCAAATGTATTTGTATTTTTAAATACAGAGGCATGTACAGAGGTCTTATCAATGTAACATTTTAATCCTAGAGTAGTGCAGGAGTAGAAGGTAATGAGGTAAAAGCATGAATCCTATAGCCCACTAAGTTCTGATTTTTTGTGGGTGTCTGAGGATGGCATGACTACTAGAATCCCTTGGTTTAAAATTGACTAAAGTTGGCTATATACATATATATATACATATATATATATAGTGCTCATGCAACAAATGGTTAAGTATGCCCAGTCCCCCATTGGGAATCAACCTTGGACAAGTTTTGACCCAATGTTTGAGGACTTTTCTGTTAAAACACCTCCTGCTGACGTGACCTCCCTCATCGAGGTCTTCACTCCCTCTCGCCCACTACACTCTGCCAATGATGGATGCCTGGTCCAACCTTCACAACAGGGCCCTAAGTCTCCTTCTCCTCTGAAGTCCCCCTTGCGGAGGAATGAGTTACCAAACTCCATCCGATCTGCAGAGTCCCCTTTACACCTTTAAGAAAAAGCTAAAGACCCAACTCTTTAATTAACACCTGCACACTTAATGATATTGATGCAAGTGATTATGTTGCTGGTGATATAGCGACGATAATGATTTTCAGGATGTTATTTTAGGACGATTTAGGACATTCCAGTTGATAGATATTGATGTGGAAGCTGTTCATGTTTTGTTGATTATAAAGGGAAAAAATATTCCATAAACCTTGTGCATTGCCTCTGTGCACTTCCTGTCGGGATTGTTGATGAAATTATTAAGACTTGACTTCACACAATAAGACTCAGTTGACTCAGATGGCTTTTACATACAAGAATACTCCGGAGCAGAGATGGAGTAGCAAGCACACGTCTGATGCTGTGTCCCATGCTATGCCAATTCTCCCAAACTCTTCGACAGGCTTTGCATATATAGAAAATACATTATTGACGTCAGAGTCACACTGACCTAAACTAATCGGTGTAGTATAATTTGGAACAGACACTAAGTCTACCAAACATGCAGATATAAAGGGGAAGACCCTTGACACACTAAGCTGTCCTTGGTTTCTAGTCACAGCTGAACTCTATCAGGTCTGACTGACATTAGAGAACAGTGAAAAAACATAATGATGTTTGTACACTTAAATCTTAAAACATAGGTACAGAAATTCTACCGCAAGTATCTGTGTCTGATCTGACTTGAAGCTGTTTGTTTGCACTTCTGTTTCCTCCTCTCTAGACCCTCGCTCGTCGTGTAAATTGCTTTGGACAAAAGTGTCTGCTAAATGAAAGTTTGACATTGAGATTGTAAAACTGTAGCCACATGTAGAGGGAGGATTTCTTGTTCTGGAACAAAATTTGGATGGAAAAAAAGACCAGATGGACTTGTTAGCACATTAAGCCTGTCTTCACTTTAACTGTTTTAACTGTGGGGGCGAATGGGGATCAGCGGTAGAGTCGGTAGTCCCTCAACCGGAAGGTCCTGCAGGCACATGTCCGATGTAACGTTGGGAATGACACTTAGGGAAGTTAAGTTCCCGCTGCATCGGCGGCGGCCTATGAATGTGTATGAATGGATTAGTTACTTCTGATGCACTCACTACATAGCAGCCTCTGCCATCAGTGTGTGAATGTATAGGTGTGACCTGTATGTAAAAGACTAGTCAGAAGACTAGAAAAGCGCTACACAAGCTGAAGTCCATTTACCACTTACTACAGTATATACTCATGAGATCAATAGCACATGCACATACAGCTTTGTGACGCGTGCACTCAGCTGAATCGTTTCCTGCTTTAAAAACCGAATAACCTGCAGACGAGGTGGTACGCACAAAAACAGTAAATTACAACACTTTATCACAAAAGAGTTCGATGAATGAAGAAGAGCGAGTCTAAGTCTTATCTGCAGTTGTTTCTGGGCCATGTTTTTGGCCATGTTGAAACAAGTGCTGCAGCAATCAATTCCATCCAATTTGAATTGTAAATTGAACGCCTGATGGATTAAAGCATCCGTGACGGCTGTTGTAATGGGCAGGGTTGCAATCGATCCAATTCTGATTTTGAATTATAACATAAAATTAGACGGACGCAAACAACTGTGCCACACTGCAGGAGGCAGAACCCAGTCCTGGCACTGAGGGAGAGGAGTGGAAGGAGGGACAGTGGTGTTAGGGAGGAGGGGGGGGGGGGGGGGGAGACATGGTGGTAGAGGACGGAAAAAGAGAGAAGGAGGAAAGGGAAGGGAAGGGAGTGTCATTGATCTGAAGAGGGAGGAGGGTGTTTTTTGTTCGGCTTGGCAGCTTGAGTTGAGCGATGCTGCAGGCTGGCTCGCCCATATGTCACTACCGCTTCCTCAGGCCCAGCTGTGAGGAGCAGGGAAATATGCTGGGACATTGTGTAAAGGTGTGTGTGTGTGTGTGTGTGAGTGCGTGTGTGTGTGTGTGAGTTAAAGCAGTTGTTTGTGTGAGAAAGAAAGAAAATTGAGGGAGTGTGTATGTGTGTGTAGGACAGCAAGAGATCGAGTGGGTAAAGTGCGAAAAACTGTGCAATCCATTATTTCTTAACGGGGCGGTAATCAAACACTGCTGGCTACCTTACTCTGGCTAAAACACAACTACACAAACTCATACACACTTTGTCACACACACACACACACACACACACACACACACACACACACACACACACACACACACACACACACACACACACACACACACACACACACACGCAACGACAACACGTGCAGGCAATAACCAAAATTTGGCCATTCACCTGCTTGAATACAGAAATGAAATTCACCTCAACATGGACTCAAACATGCACACCTGCACACACACACACACACACACACACACACACACACACACACACACACACACACACACACACACACACACACACACACACACACACACACACACACACTGCCCTGTGCGTTCTGATAGGTGTTTGAGCCGGCCAAAAACTTGATTTGTCCTTCAGACTGTCAGTAATGGGCTTTCATGGACAGATGTTCCTACTCCTGCTGACCTCAGGCACTGGCCACAGTGTTCATCAAACACACAATAACAGTCTTTACAGAAACACACACAGTCTTATACACACACTTTGAACAAGCCAATAGGGCTGACCTTTTAATTTTTTTTGTTTGACCTTTCACGCACAGAGAACCAATGGGCGTAAATGTACTATTATCTGTAGTAATGAGCAGCTGTACACAAATCACATGAGAACTACAAGACCACGCGGGAATAGGGAGATCGCATGCTTACGGTCTATGGCATAGAGTGGACGGTCAATGACTGAATATTTTCTGCTGCACTCTCACATAAGCTCACCTTGACTTCACATGGAAAATGTACTAGGGGCCTCGCAGGAAATATTCTGGATAAAGTCGGAGTGAAAAATGTGTCTGTTTGCGTTCACACATGCAGCTCACCCTGAAGTTTTGTGCATGTGTGAAAACACCAAAAAACAAAAAGCATACGCTGTGTTTATTTTGTGTACTTGTGGATGCTAAGTGCACCTTAAAGTGTCCACATCCAACAGAGACAGAGCGGGCCAAGAACAATTCCTCTTAATAAAACTGATAAATGGCAGGGGATTGTTTTTTAAGGTCATCCAGATCTGGCAGTTGCTCCTGCTAAGTTGGCAGGAGACAAATTAGGCCGTTTTTTTTTTCCTCCTTCTCCAGGTGCCTCAAAGGTATTGAAGGAATGAAAAGATTTACAACTATCTACAGCCCTGAGATAAGAGCCATTTAAACTCTCGTATGTACAAGATGACCTTTTCGAAAAATGTTTGATTTCTTAGGAAAAGACAGCCTGTATTTTAATGTAATAGCTACTCAAATACCAACATTTTTTTTTTTTTAGTAAACATATCCTCAGGGGTTCAGGGCAGCTATCTTACTTTTAAATAAATCATCCTTTTTTTCTTCATTTCTGTGCAGAGTCACAGCCCACCTACATTTATTACATAATGAATCCCCCTGACTCCCACACCGCAGCCACCTGAACCTGTTCTCCAGGGTCATGAGCAAGTATACCAGCCACCTCTTTATGCACTGTGACAACAGTAGCTACAGGCTAAAGCCACGCAGGGGCTTGTTTGCAGACGGCATAATGAAATAATGTGGATACATTCAGTTTGAGAGCTGCTCACAGGACCAACAACATGCAAAGGAAAGTGAAGCATTCTACAAAGATAACAACAACAATCCTGTTAATTTCTAATTACCACAGCCCCACATCATGTACTTTTCAAGTGTGTTGAAATGCTGATATTTTCCATCTCTTTCCAACACTTGCAGGCTAAACAAAGCTCGTGCCCCCCAACCGTTGTTTCTTGCGTAACACTGGCACAGTCGGGGGAGCCGCAGCAGCCTGGACACATGACTCGGGGGACAGGGCACTGGTGCGTGGCAGTGGTATATGAAACTCTGTCACCTCAGATTAATGAGAGATGAGGGGGTGGGGTGGGGAGGGGGGCGAGGAGGAGAGGATGGCAGGCATGCAGGCTGCCATCACCGCCGGCTCTCTCACTCCCCCTACAGGACACAAACAGGCAGAGCAGCCTGCAGGGAGGCCCAGCAGTGAGGAAAATGTGAGTAAATGCTCATAGATCAAGATCACACCGATTATTTAAAACCAAAAAAAAGAGATAGATAGGGATCAAGAAAAATGACATACTTATTCTTATCATTGCAGGCATTGATTGTTTCTCAACCCAGATTTTCTCCTGAGGGGAAGTTTGCAAAAAAGTTCTGCATCAGCCGGTTTTTAGATTAAATTTTCTTAAACTACTGCAAATCTATGAAATATCTTGAAAGTAAAATATGATCCAGTGGTTACTGAAGAATGTGTTAATGAATGTGGTTACTATTTGATAAAATATCACAAGCAGTGGATGATGCATATTAGAATTATTTTGAGATATGTATCAGGGATATTGGGGCAGCTGTGGGTCGGCTAGTATGGGTTGTCCAGAAATAAGGAAGAAGAGAGGTTCAAAACCCAGCTCCTCCACTCTCCATAAGAAAGATCACATCTCATATCAAAGGGTTTGCATCGTCTGCTGTCAGTGTGTAAGTGGGTACGTTTTAAAGTTATCTGAATAATCCTGAGACCGAAGAGGGGTCACAAAAGTGCAGTCCATTTCCATTGTTTAGTGTGCCATCACATCAGACAATCAAAGGAG